>NC_136789.1:7261862-7531862 GCF_951216825.1 Electrona antarctica
TATTTTAGGAAACATTAAAATGTCTCAAGTCAGTGACTATATATATATCCATGTGTGGTTGTGCAACTGTGTGTTTTTTGCGTGAAATTCTATGCATGTTTGTGTGACTGAAGGGCCATTATGGGACAGGCTTTTAAGGGAGATCTGGGAAGTGGAAACCTAATACTGCCTGACTGCTGCTCTTGTGTACATGAACCCCACAGCAGAGAGAGAGAGAGAGAGAGAGAGAGAGAGAGAGAGAGAGAGAGAGAGAGAGAGAGAGAGAGAGAGAGAGAGAGAGAGAGAGAGAGAGAGAGAGAGAGAGAGAGAGAGAGAGAGAGAGAGAGAGAGAGAGAGAGAGAGAGAGAGAGAGAGAGAGAGAGAGCTGTAATTAGTTGTCTGGTTTTCTATTGACCAGTCTGGTGCTGAGACCTTAGGGACTGTTAAATTTGCTATTGAAAGTGAAAGGATTATGCACCCAAAAGAAATTAAACAGAAGCAATGAATAGATTGGGTAGTGTGGGGGCTTTAAATGGAAGACTGCTGCTTTTTCTTTCTTCTTTTCTTCTGTTACTACTACTTTATGTCCTGATCAGATGGGGTTGGATTTTTTTATTTTGTGGTGTTGCTAAATTGAGGAAAAGCCTTAATCGGGCATGACAGTTTTATGTAGTGATAATGACACCCATTTTAACATTTACGGTATTCAGCAGCAGTACCAGCGTATATTTTTTGCCATTCACTCACTTTTATAACTTGAGCTTTCTCTGAGAACTTTGACACAGAGAGGCTGAATCCCAAATAATTTGGGTATGAAGGGTGTGATGTCCATATAGTGTGTGTAATGAAATCCGTTTGAATGGGGTGGTGACTGCAAGGGGAATTGATGTCTCCTCCCAGGTGGCCCTGCATGGCGAAGGCAGATTTGAGTCTCTGTTTACTCCTGCTGAGATTGGTGGCCAGTTGTGGATGGTACATTTACAGTGCTTGAGTATTTACATGAGTATTGTTTTTATACTTGACTTGGTCTTTTACTTCACTACATTTCAAAGACAACTATTGTACTTTTAACTCCACTACATTTCTAGGAAGGGAACAGGTGAATGAATTAACCACTTACGCCATAGCTATTTAAAATAATATTTTACACAAATAATATAGTGACACGTTGTGAGCTTGTAGAGCTGCTATTTTCACTATTATTGATATTTTCTGAAAAATCAGGAAAATCTGTAAAAAAAACAACAACCAAATTGAATACTTAAGTATTTTTAAAAGAAGGTACAGTACTTTAACTAAAGTACAAATTGTACTTGTTGAGTAATATTTGACCAGGCATATCGATACTTTGACTCAAATGCTGGGGTTGAGTACTTTGTCCACCACTGGTCAAGTGGTGGACAATATACAATGTATATTGTACAATTTAAGCATTTAGACTCTCTTAACCAGAGCGAATTACTAATTGCAAGATCGAAGTAAATGTCATGAACCTGTTCAACACATGACAAGTGTGTAACAAGTAGAGAAAACAATTATGTGCTACAAAGTAACTGGTAAACAATCAAACCTAGCATCTGTCTAATATAACAAGCAACATTTTTAGCATTTGTGGCCAAGCTGCAAATATGTCTATCTATATAACATCAACAAGTCAACGTCAACAAGTAAACAACATCTATAAATAGGCAAAAAGAAGTGATTCAAGGAATAGACAAGAAGAAATGTTTTCTTCAGCTAAACTCCAGGCCTACTATACTGTGTATCTCCAGTACAGTATGCTGGAGACCCCCCTGGGGGGTGGGGAAAAGAAAGGGAGAAATAAAAGCCTCAGACCAAGCAAGTAACACAATCCCCTTGTAATGACTTCCAGCGTCTGTCAAACAGGGAACACAAGGGTAAAAAAAAGAGTCCAGCATTATAGTATGAAGGATCTGTTGCTGGAGTGAGTTAACATTACCCTCTTCATCTGCATGGAGCATTTGAACCTGCTGAACTGTCGTTCTCTAGTGCATCTAGTGGATGATGGGAGAGATGATGTCATGTTTCTCTCTCTCTCTCTCTGTGTGTTTTGTGTAGCTGGCAGAGGCATGCCTTGCTGCTGGAGAGGGGTCACAGTTGTGACTCAGTCACGGCCCAGAAGCCTTACCCAGTGGGATATTGTCCAAACACAGAGATAAAAATCAAGCTCGTTTCATGTCCCTTTCTTACCACAAAGCTGAGCGCAGAACCGTTTTTACATTCTCGCCAGAACATGACAGTCTTTCCCCAATTAGTTTTTAAAAACATTTTGTTCTGCTGTGACATGCTTTTACCGCTGCTAAAGTCTCTTGTAACTTTTTGACCTGGATGAGAATGAGTAACTTTATAGGTTAGAAGCACTGGTTATGACCTCTCTCTAAAATAGAGAGAGAGAGAGAGATCCTTTTTAGAATCTAAAAATGATCATGAAGTACATATAGTACGTCTGCTGGAGACAGGGGCACTGTTTGCTCATGCTGGGTGACTAGACCCAGTTTCTAATCTTGTAATATATGCCTTTTTGAGGGTTGCTAGCCCCTCCTATATACAGGTTAATGAAGGGAAGATTTACGTCATCTTGTTCCTAACACAAACATTAAATCCCATTAACAATAAAGAGAATGTAATGTTTGTTTTGACACCGTTTGTTTTAAATCACCATTACATCACCTAATCAACATGAGTCTAGACTTTAATATATTACTTCACACTTCACACGGGGTGTGATTTTTATTTATTTTTTTGTAATAAACTATTTGTGTATATACATCAAACATTGTCATTAGAGGAGACCACAGAGAGACTAGTCCTAACTATCCACTTGAACTTCAACTGGGTGAAATGGGTGAAAGTGGGTGAAATTGTCTTTCGTACAAGCTCCCATAATTTTCAGATTTCAGGAAGGGAAAGGGAGAGAGATGGATGGAAAGAATAGGAAAACAGGTCAGATATTTTGATCTCACTGTCTCACGTATGGGACAGTTGGCTTCTCTCTCTCTCTCTCTCTCTCTCTCTGTCTCTCTCCTGTGTGTGTGATTGGAACCCATGTGTGAAATGGAAGTAAGGAAAGTGGAGAAGAAAAATAAAACTATTAAAGATTGTGTTGCTTAGCATTGAAACTCACTCACCAATTTTACATGAATGGGATTAGCTAGCACACGTATTATTATAATTGAATTTCTTTGCAATGTTGTTGTAAAGTGGAAGGCTGTTTGTTCATGTTGTTTGTTTATGATTATTGCACACAGGCCAGCTGTTTGTGCTGCACCCTCCGTCAATAATATATACACATTAACATTAAGGACCGAATTAGCAGTAGCCTATAGAGCGTCGCAGTCCCGCCCCCTACCATGGCCCAGGAAATGATTCTCCGTTCATTTTCCTCATAGACATTTCAGAAAGTATTTATTTAAAGAAGTTTACGCCGCGGACAAAGCCAACTCGAGTCGTGACAAATCATGACAACAAACAACATTTTTTGGGCCGAACAAATAATTAGAAAGAAGAAAAAAACGTCAGGTTACAACACTTTTTTTGTTGTTGTTCTTCTTTGTAATTATTTGTTTGGTCCAAAATATTGTTTGTGTTGTCATGAGTTGTCACGACTTGAGTTGGCTTTGTCCGCGGCGTAACCGTCTTTAAATAAATACCTTTTGAAATGTCTATGGGAAAAATGCATTGGGATTCATTTCCTGGGCCATGGTAGGGGGCGGGACTGCGACGCTCTATACAAACAACGTGATTGCACATCTCTACCCATAGTTGAAACCAAGCTTCACTCCTTACTTTTCCTGATGTTAATATTTCAGCAATGTGTATTGAAATGATCACAGGTAAATATCCCAAAGTGTGACACACACACACACACAGTGTGTGTGTGTGTGTGTGTGTGTGTGTGTGTGTGTGTGTGTGTGTGTGTGTGTGTGTGGCTGTGTGCGTGTGCGTGTGCATATGTGCGCGCGTGTGTGTGTGTGTCGGGGGGGGGGGGGGGTCCTGGGTGGGTGTTCATCGGCAGACATGAACCAATGCTGACTGAGGCCCCCCCTCCCCAAATCAGAGGGTCGATCGCTGCCTCACATTTGGTAATAGATGGCCTCATTGCTCTGGGATGAGTCCACCTTTAACGGCTACACTGCAAAATCCGGAGTGCTATTTTAACACTTGAGGGCAAGAAATTAGTCCACTAAATTTTTACAGTGTACTAGATGGGGTTTGTCTCGGACCAACCCCATGGAGGAGAACAATAGGGGAGAGTGTGACATCGTATGTGTGTATAAGGGGCCGAGACACATGTACACACACGTGACGGCTTGTCGGGTGACGTGAATGGGCAACCTCGGGCCCGCCAGGTATCACAAAAAGACAGAGAGGATGCAGGAGACCCGGGTATGCAGACATGTTCTATTCTTCTGTTCCTGTCCTCTGTGTTGTTCACTTCATGCCTGTTTATCCATCGTGATTCGACTCTGTTTTGTTTGTTGGTTTTTTTGCGTTCGTTTGTCATTTCTTCTGTTTCCTGCTGGTTGGTTTTACAGTGATGGACTCTATCTTTGTCTGCATGGACTGAACCCTGTGCGGCTGAGGGTGTCCCCCGCGTGGGGTGGGGTGGGGTGTGTGTGTGTGTGTGTGTGTGTGTGTGTGTGTGTGTGTGTGTGTGTGTGTGTGTGTGTGTGTGTGTGTGTGTGTGTGTGTGTGTGTGTGTGTGTGTGTGTGTGTGTGTGTGTGTGTGTGTGTGTGTGTGTGTGTGTGTGTGTGTGTGTGTGTGTGTGTGTGTGTGTGGTGTTACGATGAAGTGTGTCTGAGAGTGTGCGTTTTGATTCCTAAGCTACGGGGTTGACCTTTGTCTGTCTGCGTGTGATTGTGAATGTTTATGAGAGAGAGAGAGAGGGAGAGGGAGAACGGGAGGAGAGAGCGAAAAGAGGGAGGGTTAAATGTATGAAAGTGTGTTTACGTTTGTTTGTTTTGTTTTTAGCCACTTGAACCCGAGCATCCATATTCTGGGGGGAACATTAGCGAAAAATAGCAGATAGATACGCTTGTAGATTGGGTATAATTGCCAAAGAGATTTGGTGAAGATGGGGGGGAAAAGCGGTCCAAATACACAGACAACTCAGGTCCTGTTTACTATTAGTCTAGAGTAGACGTTTAAGTGGTTAAATGCACGTATGTTATATGATTATTCCTATTGCATAGAGATCCACGGCGGGAGAGAAAATGTGTTTTCTCACCCCGTAATGGCTCCCCAGGACAAGGCTTTAGCCGTTTCGCCTTTAGCATATTCCACATTCATATGGAAATGGGGGGCAGAGGAGGGACAGATTCTCACATCAACTTGATCTGGTCATGAATGGCTGCCAGTGTTTGGATTGACCCAGAGCTGGCTTAAAGACACTGGACAATTTCGGCCCCAGACCAGAGGGGCTGAACGGCATGCCTGCTTCAGCAGTAACATACCTCTTATTCTCTGTCTCTCACTCTCTCTCTCTCTCTCTCTCTCTCTCTCTCTCTCTCTCTCTCTCTCTCTCTCTCTCTCTCAGAAACACAAACACATGCAAACATGCACGCACACCTAAACCTCAGGAAAAAAAACAGATGCTCATAATTGCTCTCTCTATTAGATTAGCACTAGGGAACATGAAGCACTGTTTCATTCTGTATCACTGTCTTTGTTCTACACAGACAGCCGTACTAAATCCTAGGGAGATGGCAGCGTTTCAGGACAACTCTTTTTTTGCCCCCTCTGTCAAATCTTTTCTTTTTAACCCTCTGTGTCCTCTCTTGCCCACCCAAACTTTCCCCATGTGAGGCCATGATCCTCCATGACAAGCTGCTGGCACTTTGTGTTACAGTGTAGTTGGATGGATATAAAGTTTTCTATTTCTATTGTATTGTTTCTAGTAGAATACGGTAGGTAATGTATTGGTAACGAGGGATACAATGTACAGAATAAACAGATTTTTCTAAACTTTACATTTCTGAAAATCTAATTCAGCTATCACACATAATATGCATTTGTTTTTCAGTGCTTTTGTAATTGGCAAAATGTTTGCAGTTAAATGAGAACAGCTGCTTTAAAAATAATTGTTTTTAGATATCTTATGTGATTGTATGTGGCTACTTAAAAATTTAAATTATCAAATTATTGTCTTTTTTTACCATGTAATAACAGAGCAAATTTGCACGGCTTACATAGGCTCGTAAATTCATATTTATTACACAGTAAAATCTTCAGTGTTAATTTATCCATTAGCACAAATGTAACCAATTTGGTTACACTCCCCGAGTTACATTTAACATTCAGAATTTTACAGTGCAGGTTATGGTTGAAATAATATCACATTTCAATAATGCCGTTTCTAATACATTTGTACCGTGGTTCCTTCTCACGGGTCTTTAGCACAATAGGCCTCCCAGACTCCAGCACTGTGACTGGCTGGAACAGCAGGGTTCCATCAAACAAGATTTGTCTCGCTGGATATGGCGGTTTTGTCCTCCAGGATTAGAGCCTACCACCCTATCTAAAGCTAGTCTGTGTTGTCACCAAGTCTTTTTACATTAGCCAGCCACTTATTGAAAGTGTGCCTTTACAATTGGGATGAGCTCAGGCCCACATTACCTTTTGTTCTTCCAACGGCAATTTGAAATTATCTGCCGTTTAGATGATTTTAGTTTAAATGAAACTGCTGAATTTATATGTAACATTTGATTAATGATGATCATGTAAAAACCTCCAGTACATTTAATAATTAATTTACCTGTATGTACTAGGCCTATATATATATTATATACACATGCTGCACATGCGTGCTTTTCACACGCACGCGCACACACACACACACACACACACACACACACACACACACACACACACACACACACACACACACACACACACACACACACACACACACACACACACACACAGTATATAGTTTCATGTTTAGAAAATCAAAAAAGTTGAAAAAGTAAAATAATATTTGACTCAAAACAATAATAACAAAATACATTTACAATTATGAAAATATTTATATTAATTTAAAATTGTACATTTAACATTTAAAAGTAAATATGGTATGTTATATTACAACATGTTTTTCAGACTGCAGTTGACATTTGGCTATTGATAGTAAAATTCATTAGATTGTACAGCTTACTTTAATAATATTTGAATACAGCATTCCAAGGGATATATATATATATATTGTGTGTGTGTGTGTGTGTGTGTGTGTGTGTGTGTGTGTGTGTGTGTGTGTGTGTGTGTGTGTGTGTGTGTGTGTGTGTGTGTGTGTGTGTGTGTGTGTGTGTGTGTGTGTGTGTGTGTGTGTGTGTGTGTGTGTGTGTGTGTGTGTGTGTAATATGCTTGACAAACTCTGTGACTGAAGTGGGCTGTGTCATCCGTCATTTAGAACACCATAAAAAGAGCAACACATTGCAGGACACACACACACACACACACACACACACACACACACACACACACACACACACACACACACACACACACACACACACACACACACACACACACACACACACACTGCTGTTGTTTTGTCTCTCCATTAGCACTCATTCAAGAGACAATGTGTTAGAGAAGCAGACTTGTGCCTTGTTAACACACAGGCATTAGAGAGTCAGTGTGCAGTGTCTTTGTAAGGGAGGGGACACTCCTGACTGTTATGACGGGAGCCTTTCACTGTGACCATACACTCCACTCCACCACCACAAGTGTCCGGCCGCTGAATAGGGAGGATTTGTTACTCTTCACATAATTAAACCGCCCTTTAAGTAGCACAGTACAATCCTCAGTGTTAATTTGACTCTGAGAGGATGGAGCCGAATGGAACCTTATGGGTCCATTTGGTTATATTAGTTCACTCTCAGAGTTGCAGATGGATAAAGTAACGGTGAGGATTGCACTGTGTTATGGCCGTGGTAAAGGCCCTTTGTTCTAATTCAGTCCCTAAGGCTAATGTTTTTGATTGTGTTGACAGTGACAGTGTTTTAACCTGTCTCAGGGGTTCCCAAACCTTTCAAGAATTCATCATGGATTAACCACTTAAGCACTATTTCAAAAATAGTGAAAATATCCGATCTACAAACTTGCAGAATGACTATTTTCACTATTTCTTAAATTATCTTTTAATGAATGCATAATTTACTCGTGACCCATAAAAATGGGTCTGTGACCCAAAAATGGGTCCCGACCCACTGGCAAACACCTGCCTTTGATACAGACTAAGACACTAAGTTGATAGTTTAAGATCTTTGTAGGCATCCCATTTTTCTTTCTGCACATTAGCAAAACTTCACGTTGCATATTTGATGTAGAGATTGTTTCTTTTTAATTCTTTATGTTTTCTCTCAGATTTGTCGTGTTCACAAACATTATCAAAGCAGGAGGATTAGATTACAAGGCTCTTGGATTTTGTGAACTAAATCAGCAATTTTATAGAGAGCTATAAAGCTGCACAATAAAATCCTCGGTGTTCATTTATACGTCTGTATACTCTCAGAGTTAAATTAACATTTGACATTTGACAGTGTGGTTGAATCATGTAGTTTCTTTCCCTTGGGGTTTTAATAAAACAATCAAGCAAAGTGAAAATGTATGGACCAGAGGATGTAGTGAAGATATATTATTTTTATCTGTTGAGTATTATGTTTTTAGTTTCGTTTCTTTTTAGCTCGGCTGACTCCCAGGGTTTAGGACATCATGATGCTCTCTGTGCTTTGTGCAGGGGCCTCTGGGCTTGACCTGAGGGAGGGTGTCACAAGTCTGTGACAAGGATTCAAGGGGATCAGGAGTAGCGGTTGCTCCAATTCAGTGCGTCTGTGTGTTTGTTTGCGCATCAGGAAATTACCAGAAATAGTAATCATCAAGATTACCTGTGTAGACTCCCCTCCGCAAAGGATGTTGAGCAGAACCTAGACACCATAGATATGTCACATGTGGGACGGTCACATGGTATACTGGCTACCCAATGTGCATGCAGGAAACCAGGACGGCACCAGGTCAGAATGGAGAGAAGAGATAGACTTGTGCTGAAAACGTCCCTCTAAACTGTCGCCTGATTTATACTAGTTGCACACCGTTGTCTCACACGAAATTAGCAGATCTACAAGCTCATAACATGTCACAGTGCTTGGCTGGTGTCCGAGCCCCATAATGATGGCTGGCTTGTACCTGCAGTGATATTAGACATGATTGCGCTGGAGTTGGCAGTTTGCTGCACAGTGCACACAGGCAGGAGCATTAGCTGTGATGGCATGGCTGGTTTGCTTTCGTTTCACAGTGAAGGATTTGCCAAAGCTGTGGTTCGGACTTGTGTGTGTGGTGAAGGTGGGCACACATTTTGTGCAGGGAATTTCAAAGGTGTCCTTTCTTACCTTTTTTTAATACATTTTTGTTCTGCTGTCATTCAGTTCCAGCCCAAATGTGATGGATGAGCTACTTTACAGTATAGCCAGTGTCAGGCTAAACTATGAGCCCACGCTCTTTCAACTCAGTTCCTCCGGAGTAGACAGGAAAAAAAGTTGTGAGGGTGTTAATGGTGGCGATTTATCCCCTTCACCTTTGCAGTTATACCGTGTACATTTAAAAGACAGACCACTGTTGTTCAATTGATGAGCTGTAATTTTATTTGGTGGCTGCACTTACTAAAAAATAAGTAGCTGCTAATGCACAACAGCTAAAATGTTATTTTTACACGTGTACCCTATACAAAAATAAAAATTGTGTATATATATATATATATATATATATATATATATATATATATATATATATATATATATATAATATACACACACATACATTGTTCTCTCTTGGTCTCTCGCTTCATAAGTGTGTGTGTGTGTGTGTGTGTCTGTGTCTCTCTGTGTGTGTGTGTGTCTCTCTGTGTCTCGTGCGTGCGCGATGTATATTTATTCACATAATATCTCATAATGTGATCGGCTACTCAACACACATTTCATCTTCTCAACAATTGAATCTTATAATGGTATTGTATGAATATATAAAATGTATCATACAATATATCATACACATCCTGATGCATCATGCTCATGTATCCGCAACTGAACATCTCATCGGTGTCATTCTTGTCGGTGCTTTTCGTATGCTGTTTATTTGTTCCTCGCAAAGCAACGATTTCATTTAAGCTGACATCAGAAGCCTGCCTCAGCCTTGTGGTTTAGCCAGGGCTGGTTACTCCATCGTGCGACGGAATCGGCTGCCGAAAATAGCAGATTTCAAAACGTGTCGCGGTGCGACACGTTTTGAAATCTGCTATTTTCGGCCGGCGATTCCATAGAGCGTGTAGAGCTCGTAGATAGGCTATTTTGTGCTTTAGTGCAGCTGTGGTTTGTGGTGATGGCAGGCTGGAACTCACTGTGGAAGAGGCCCTGATTGTTCAGACACAATGCCTTTGCCTTCTTACTTCACTGGTTCCTTTGCTTTCCTTCCTCTGCCTTTGAATATGCTCATTTTCTGCCTCGTTTTGTTCCCCCCGATACCCCCTTTGATTGGCCCCCTCCATAGCAACTGGACACGCAGAGCATGGGAGCAAGCTGCTCCTCGGTCACTGGTGTCACAATTTGACTGCATAAATACAAAATCAGCTATTGCTCTTATGTTCGACTGCATTCTGCTTGTGGAAGTGATATTAAAGCATACAAAGCTCACACACACACACACACACACACACACACACACACACACACACACACACACACACACACACACACCCCTATTACTATTTATTATAAACATTGAATATGTTGTTGTATCATTACACTGGTTACATTAATTTGATACTCTCAGTTATGTTTACAAAGCTTGTAAAAACAATAAAATAAAAGGTTTAACCACATAGAACAATAGTAAAGCTGGAATTGCAGGATCATGAATTATTAATTATGCTGTGTAAAAACTAAATGTATGAATCAGAGGCTTCATACTGACCTCATTCTTGACTGAGCCATGTGGGTTATGTCCACACTGATCACCCCTAAAGCCACCGTGCTCACAACCACTTTCTTTCCATCAGGTACCCATGTGATATTATTAATAGTTTAGAAACCTTTTTGAAATAAATCATTCTGTTGAAGTAAATTATTGATCAATTTGTAATTGCTTAACAAAGTCAGCCTATGTGCTAAGTTAGATAATAGTAATAGTAGAGTAATTCTTATCACATAGTCTAAAATATTAGGTATTATCAAATAACTTTTTGTTTTGTTTTTGTTTTAGCTATACAGTTCTGAAAAACAATTATATCTGCAATATAATGATCCTTTGTTTATTTCACATGACTGATTTTAAACAAAGCTGCAATTTGTCTCTGAATTTGTTGTTGTATTTAAATTAGAAATGTTGTAATATGATCAAATTGAATTGCCCTTAATTGTATAATTGTAATTCTTTGTATTTACATTTACATCATGACATTGTATTATATTATTTAATGCATAGAAATGTTTCAGCTCTAAAAAGCTCTAAAAGTAAGTACAAAATATAAAGATTATGTTGAAATTTAGAAAAATCAGATTAATCTGTCCTTAGTGAGGAAGAACAAACTCATTAAACGTCCTTGACCACATTATAATTTACAACTTCACTGTCCAAAACAAAACAAGACAAAGCAAAAATATTCAAATTTTTTAAAGGGAGGGGGAAAATAAATCACCGCTGTGGCCCACAACACAGACCTAGGTAGAAAAAAAATGCTTGCTAAGCTATCCGTTTCACATACGCAGGGACAGAAGGTTCGATATTCATTCGATCGATGAATGAAAAGGCACAATGGCAAAATCGGACGGGGCTCCTTTTCAAATCCACGTCTCCAAAGTCCCCCCCGCCACCCCTCCAACAGTCTGCAGTCGCTGGGCGGCTGGCGTGGCAGGCGGAGAGAGAGAAAGAGAGAGAGAGGAGAGCAAGGGTTACATCAAGGCTGCTCCCTGGACCGTGCAAACAAGTCTAGACCAGTGACCTGTTCAATGGCTCCTTTTGAGGAGCGGGGCAAGTTCGGTCAGAACGAGGAGAAAGCCAGGCATGCCCTCTTTTCACTGCCGAAGCAGCTCACAGCCCGCGACCGCCAGGAGGTAAGGAGGGCCGGGAGGGCAGGCATCTGCTTCCATGGTTACGGGCCGGGTATGGGGACCCTACTATTGAGGAAGCTCCGTTCTCATGCTCCCACAGAGGCAATGTCACGCATTTTAAAATGCGGCAGGCCAGGGCGAGGACCATATCCACAGCGGCACAGTTGCTCTTTGAGAGAGAAATAAAATGATAGCACATGTCAGTTTGAGGAGGGAAAAAGAGTAGGGGGGGGGGGGGGTGCTTTGGGAATGGGGGCGGCGGCATGTGTTCCAGAAAGAAAGAAATGCGTCACATGATCTTGGCAAATCCTAATTTAAAGTAAGATGTTTTTGTGTGTCTGTTTTTCCGGTGATGTGCAATGCTCTAGAATTTGTCTTTCAAGATTTGAAGCTGCTTTTGTGTGCAAATTGTATTGTTCCGTGGAAGTCAGTAGCACAGATGATTTATCCTCCGAGAGAGCAAAGGTCAAGGTTTATGTGGTGAACTCTTTTGTAAACAGGCAAAGATTTCTTCTTAATGAGGATTCACCCATGCTATGGACAATCAAGTTTTAGTTAAAAAAAGAAGAAGTGTATTTTTGGCAAAATTGACTACTGTTCGTATTATTTTCCTTTATCTATAATTCTACATAAACTAGGAGAAAACTGTAAGTTGACAAAATATCAGTATTTACTCCAATTAAAATACTTCTTATTCTATCCATATATGTTACAATTCTGTACGCATGAGTTATTTTCTGTGAATGTGAAAGGGAGTGAAAGCCATATTGGTTTGTTTGTGTGTTTGTTTGTTTGTGTGTGTACAAACATGCTATGTGTGTGCTTTTGTAAAGGGTGCTTTGGGCTTTTTCTTGACGGAGTGGAGTGGGAGGCAGGGGTGTGTTGGAACGTTGAATTTGGTCATGCAGCTGACGCTTACCCACTAACACACTCCAAACAGAACGGACAGATGGCCGGCCCTGAGGAAGGGCTCGGGGCGGCGGATTTGCTCCCAGACCGTGGGAAAGTCTTTGGCTGACTTCACCTGCTCAGGGAGCTGTGACTGGATTAAATACCAATGAAAGAAATGAGAAATGAAATCTAACGTAGCAGACACAGAGTGGTATACAGTGCTTTGTGTAAATCTCTTGCCTGTTGCCTTGTTTTGCAGAGAAAACTGGGAAGCTAGGAACCCGTGGAAAAGACTTGCTCTTCAAAATTAGATTTTTAAGAACATGAATCTTATTTTGATGATAAAGAAAAACTAGTGTGTGTCGAGTGTGTTGGGGTTGATGGGTTCATTGTGTTCTTTATAATTGGTGTTCGTAATTTGTATTCGTGTCTTTGTTATAGTAATTGGAAGCAGTTGATCCTTGGTTTGTGGGGGACGTCAAACATGGTGTTTAGCCATCTAATACTCTGCTTTTGATTATCTCTGTCTGAGAGAGATGACCATGTGTGCTCTTTGATTTATTATTATTAAAACAGAATGAGTCTTCACGTCAGGCTTTTATCTGATTGATGTTAAGACTCATAGACACATATTCGTAGTTTAAAGAATCCATGGGCTATCCAGGGTCATTAATTATCTACAGTATTTGAAAGTATAATAAAGTTCGATGGATTGCTTGTGCTGAAATACTGTGTTTCATTAGACCTTTTTGTGGGTATTTAGAGTTTCGTTACAACCCTGTGTAGTCACATGTGTTGAACCATTAGAAATGAAATACAGGGATGGAAATACTCAACTGTCTGGCTGTTTCATTCCATCAGGGCAAGATCAGAAGGCAAGTGATGAAATGAGCACTGTCCATAAGTTGTCATGGTAGTTCATTCACTGAAAGCAAGCCGTTCATTCTAGGATGTTAATGTAGCGATTAAGCATGATAGTTGGAGATTGAAAAATATATATTATATATATATAATAATAATAATAAAAGAAAACATGTAAGTTATGTTTTTCTGGCATATAAAGCATGATGTTTTCAACATTAGGTGTGTGTGTGTGTGTGTGTGTGTGTGTGTGTGTGTGTGTGTGTGTGTGTGTGTGTGTGTGTGTGTGTGTGTGTGTGTGTGTGTGTGAGAGACTGTGTGTGTGAGACTGTGTGTGTGAGAGACTGTGTGTGTGAGACTGTGTGTGTGTGTGTGTGTGTGTGTGTGTGTGTGTGTGTGCATTTTTGTAGCGATGTCTATTTTGTTTCTTGTAGCTGGAAATATGGTTCATTGTATTTGCATTTATTTGAATATATGTGCACAATTTGATGGTGTTTTCATATGCTTATTGGGGAATCTTCCATGGCTATAGGGCACTGACATTGGCATCTCTATAGCCAAGAGAATCCTAGATTGCTGCTACTTTGGATGTCATCCAGTCACTAAAATACTCCTTAGCAATTGGCTGTGAAAAGACAAGAGTGCAATTTGGGTACAAGTCAAGTGCACTCCATCTGAGAACTGCGTTGCTGGGTGTAGGGATCTAATGAAACGTGGTTATACCTAAAGCAGTGTTTGACTTGCAATGTGATCTCGACCTCTGGAATGTTCAAGAGACCTTCCAAGAATGATGTGCATTGCAGTTTAGTCTTTATTGTGACATCCAGACATGGCAAAAGCTGCTTTGGGTAATAGAGTTGTACATTTGATATTCATTCTTTGCCAGTACACTGTCCTAATTCATTTGTTACTCTGATGGATTTTACAATTCATACAGTATTATGGTGATATCAACAAGAGGTAGACTGGTAGAGGATACCTCTCTAGTCTCTCTTTTGTTAGCATTTTATTAGATTCATAGCCTATCACCTAAGCTGCATTGCTGAATGTTGTAATGTCATCCCGGACCCTCAGCCATGTCCAGAATATACTTTTATAACATTCTGTTTCTGCATCTCTGACCACTGCATACAGCAGGGGTTCTCAACGTTTTTGGCCGGGGACCCCCGGAAATGCTTTGGCAATGTCTCGGGACCCCCGCCCCGCCCCCTCCCGACCCCCAATATAAATTGACTGCTACAATAACCTTAAACCATTTTGGGCGGGAACCCCTTTTGATGTTTTAAGCATTGTTATAATTTAGCTATTGAAAAATAGCAGATCTACAAGCTCATAGCGCGCCACCGAGTGGCGCGCTATGAACTTGTAGGTCTGCTATTTTTGAAAAATCGTGAAAATAAAATTAAAAAATAAATCTTTTTTTTTTTTTTTTTTTTTTTGAAAATATTTTGGGGACCCCCCAAAATAATTTGGCGACCCCCCGAGGGGTCGCGACCCACGGGTTGAGAACCCCTGGCATACAGTATGCTAGCCACCAAATACACCTTTCCCTTTCACACCTGCCATCTCCTGTGGTTGAGTAACTCAAACATGTGTTCCTCTATTAATAATGACTTGATATCCTTAGTTAAATTGTGCATTCTGTTGTCAGGAAGCTACAGTAGCAATTCTACGTACTGTTTCCCAAGCAAGTAGCCAATTATAATTTATTTTGTTTCAACCCATTATTAACCACTTAAACCCTTCATACGTCAAATAGCAAAAACATCTGATCTACCAGTTGTGAGCTTGATTATTTGCTCGGATGTTCGTAAAATATTTGCCTTTTTTGGCCAAACGTTTGCCTATCATGACATGCCCAGGATTGGGACGCAGTTGAGTCAGTTTAACACTCATTCAAGTTCAGGTGTAATAACCTAATCTGACACTTCAGAACTCTATAATATTGTGATGGAGAAGGAAGTGGTTGGGTAAAGTGAATGAACTAATTGGGTTACTAGAGCTCATTCCAGTTTGCTCATACATTGTATATAAATACACACCCACAGACATTTTGTGCTCTGGCCTCACTGACCTGTTCACATCGCTGTTTATTTTTAACGTGGTAATTTGCTATCGGCCCAATGGCTGGGTTTCAGAGGCCCACGTCATTACTCATAGAGGGCATCACTGCAGTAATTACACTTTCTTTCACAGTACCTGCAACATTTCCCTGTGTGCTTTCGCTATACCCAATATCACAAATGCGCACGCACACACGCACGCACGCATGCACAGCCATGATAATATAAGAGACTTTAAAGTATTCAGTGCTATGCCCAATACAAACACGCAGAGGGACAATAGAAGACAGAGACAGAGAGACTTCCACTTTTGCTTTGGCAATGTAAACGTATGTTTTCTCTTGCCAATAAACCCCTTTTGAATTGAACATTGAGAGAGAGAGAGAGAGAGAGAGAGAGAGAGAGAGAGAGAGAGAGAGACGCAATGTGTATTAAGAGTAAGGGGTTAATATCCTAACAACAAACATCAATAGCCCTCTTATCCACAACAATGAAGGATGACTGACTACCCACTGAGTGATGACATGAACAACTGTGATAGAGCTGGTTGAGTAAAGAGGGGGACATCCTTTTAGCCAATGCTGTTTGAAGGTACAACTTAAAGACAAGGCCTAACAATAACCGAAACCATAAACACCACAGGAAACAAATGAATGTGTGTGTGTGTGTGGGTGGGGGGGGGGGTGTATGCAGTGAGCGGAATCAGTGACAATGCTATGTAACCCCTTTAAGATCATTATTCCAGACAAAATGACCCCCCGGGGTGTGTGACACTTTCCTGAATAGGTTCTTCCGCGGGATTTAACGGGTTAACAGCAGACAAAGGGAGCTGGGACGATGTAGCCCAGCAGGGGAGACCCCAGTGGAAACACCAGGCTGCCTTATAATCCCTCTGTCCCATCCCGTTTACTCTGCCTGCTATCATGGCTGTTATGCTGCATGGGGTTACATGGCCATGGGATGAGAGGAAGAGCCACATCTTTTAGCTGACATTAGGGTGACCATACTTTTGGAAATTGGTTGACAAAAAAAAAATAGGCCACAGACTAGTGTTTACAGTATGTCCTTAAAACTTTGACAAATGAGTTTTCATTGTGATACAGATAAGAAGGAACTTAAAGTACACTACGATCCAAGCCGGAACACAATCGATTGATTGATGCACACGGCCCACCCAACTAACTGACCACTTAACATGATAGCCATTTGATGGCTGGAAATATAAATACAGGTGGGTGGGCCTTGAACGCTTTTGAGATTTTCAAGTGTACTGGGCTAGCCTATATCACTGTAAATATTGTCAAGTTGTGTGTATGCGTGTGAGAGAGAGAAAAAGAGAATGAGCAAACAAGAGAAATGGGGGGAGAGAGAGTGAAGTTACATTATGAAGTGAATTTTGTAACTTTAGAATGATTCTTTTGGCAACAACGGAGTGGGTTATACAACTTTAGCATGCACTTACTATTTGGAAAACAGCCTGTATGTCGCTTGGTGAAGGAAAAGGCCTCTGTTGACTGTGGTGTGCTATGATGTCAGTCCATTTTGTGTCAATATTTTGTGAGAGAAATGCTTAAACTCTGGTTGTACATAGACAACAACAGCAGTTGTCATCTTAATCAGCATAACACTAGATGTTGCCTCTGATTCCGGAATGGCGGCATGCCATTAATTAAGCACACACGGGGGCGGCTTTGGTTGTGTTTAAAAAAGCTAAGCGAGTATTAATGATAGGCTAGATCTGCTTTAGGTCACTATTACAGGAGCAAGATCTCTGTATAAGAGTGGTTATCGACTTCCATGGCTTCAGGCCATGGATGTTTAAAGCATTTGTACATGCCGATTGGAGAAATGATAATTGAGGACAAAATGGTTTAATTTCAATTGAATTTACTTTGGACCAATGGCTACATAATTCTTGGGGGTGTGCTGTTATGACATAGTTATAAGCCCATTTTCTTTTTTGGAACGATGTAAGTTGGAAATGATGCCCCACCCAGTTATTATGTCTGTGTCCCTTTAATGGAGTTATTTGTCAGGCATGCCCAAATATGGAGTCTATGCAGATATCAGAATGTCTGTGTCCCTTTTATGTCCCATATATGGAGTTTTTTTGTCAGGCATGCCCAAATATGGAGTCTATACAGATGTCAGAACATTCACTGATGTCAGAACAGGCCAGCTCCATATATGGAGAGTTCTTTGTCAGGCATGCCCAAATATAGTCTATGCAGGTGTCATTTGTGATGTCAGAACAGGCCAGCTCCATATATGGAGCCTGGGCAGGGGCCTTGTCCATGAGCCCTGGCAGAGGCCTTTTGTGGCGGTTCTGGACAACCGTGGGTCCGACCGACTCGACACCGGGCACTGCACTCCCTGTGGGGGTGTGGAACGTGTGTGTCGAATTTGAACGTACACACAGAGACATGGTGCATTTATACAATGGCTATTGGCTACAATATGTAATGACCATGCGTGTCTAATGAAATGAGACCATGAGCCCATGAAATGAGACTCAGATAATATGTATTTGGGACAACCAGAAATACTCCACTGCACTCATACTTTCACTCTCACTGCTAACTCCACCCCCCCCCCCCCCCCCCCCCCCCCACACTCCCTACACACACAACCTACTGAGGTATGAGCTATACTATAACACTCATAGTTATAGAAGTAATTGCAATGTATGTCAAATATATACTGTATATATTTTTTTCTTATTGTAGAAGATTACAAGTTAACGATGACTGTTTGTAGAGATGAGCGAACTAAATTAAATTAAAGTGAAAGTCAGTGATTGTGAAATATAGGCTATTTTTGACGATCTATGCATGTGAAGACACAAATAATTTCAGCAAATCTTTAAACATTATTCTTATATTTTGTTCATAGAAGAAAACATCATATACTACGGCAATCCGATTATTTAATTTCTACTCCATCTGTGGGGAACTGTTATTACAAGGTCGAGTGTGGGGAGATTGACGGGAGAAATAAAACAACGCCGACGAATCTTCCCACATGACGTGGTTTAATGGTTTTACATGTCAGTGGCAAAGGGGCTTTAGATGCCTCATATCTAGAATCTAGATGCAACATAAAGGCCAAGTGTTGAGTATGCCTAGCTGTATGCCAGAGATCATACAGGCCTACTGTAAATGTATGAAAGGCAGATCACATGATTGATAGACTGTATATATAATATTCCTTCACATATTCATTGGCGATTGTACACATTTTCATTCATATAATCTTTGCTGATACATTGTACTTATATTCATGAATATATTATTTGGTAGACTATATATTCCTTCATATTAATTGGTGATAGACTGTACATATTTTCATTTGTATAATCTTTTATGATACATTATATTCATTAATTGGTGATAGACTGTACATACATTAATTTGTATATTCATTGGTGATATACTGTGCATACATTCATTCATTGGTGCATAATATACTGTACATAATTTAATGAATGTAATCACTGCTGATTGCGTCCATTCAGAGAGCCACAGCAGATATTCACTACCAGAATCTAAGTTTATCTTTTATTATCTTGGTTTGTTTTCTACTTTTTGTTTTTTACTTTACCTCTACCGCTCCATGTTTCAACCATGTTGCTTTCTATGAAATGGAAAAGCAAGTTTTATCTTATCTCTTACGTGATCAGGGGTAGAGTGACTGGATGGTAACCACAAGGTTGCCAGTTCGAACCCGGGCTCCCCCAGAGTTAGTGTCGAAGTGTCCTTGAGCAAGACACTGAACCCTGAATGGCTCCTGATGTGCTGGTTGGTGCCTTGCATGGTTTCCGCCGCCATCTGTGTATGAATGGGTGACTATAATGCACAATCTATGTAAAGTGCCTTGGATAAAGGCGCTATATAAATGCACCATTTACCGTCATTTGATATTGTGTAATATTATAAACCAACTGTATTATACTTAAACACTTGAACCCTATAGCATCCCTATTCTGGGAGAACATTATTTTGAAAATATCAGATCATATATTAATTTAATCCAGGTTAATTCATTGCTATACACTGTTTTTACGAAATGGTGTCTCCCTGCAGGAGAAGCAAGATCACACACACATACGTGTCATACTAGTCTCAAGTGCCCAATGGTCTCTCGTGCCTAGTAATTGTCTAGTATAGATCAGTTGATATAGGCATATGGCACTAATTGTGTTAGGGCACGGGGTCCCATGCTAGTGTCACTCATGCTAAACAAATCTGCACTCCTGGTTCTATAAAGGTGCTTTTAACATTGTCTACCAAATGAATTTTGTTAAACCAGCCCACAGAACAATTTTCTAGTCAGTGAGAGTTACAATTTTTTTGGATAATGCTTGTGTTTTGTAAAAGTTTCAACCTCAAATCGTATGAAAGATCACATTCTTTAAAGGCACTGTTTTTAGCAGGGCAAAAGATGAGTGCCTGAAGTCCCCATTTGAACCCTATGTGCATTGTGCTCTGAATTACAAATCACTGTGAGACACCACCATCTCACTACACCTGCTGCTTTACCTGCCACTACCCTGTTATTAGCTGGAGCTGTGGAGACTCCCCACAGTGTGAAGTTCAAGTGTAGGGAAAAGGCATGAACACAAATACCCATTTCGCATAAATTGTTACTTAATCTCCCTCGGCTTATTATGAGGTTTAGTTTATTGACTAGTACATTGTAATTATGATTGTTTTTTCAGAGCCCAATTAAAGTCTTAAATCGGGAAATCATTTTTTCATAGGCTTACACAAATTTGCTTAATTTCCGTGTTCTTTTTATTCTCATCCAATTACTGCTTTGAGAATAAGAGGTTGAGGGAGAGCATTTGATAAGGGCACTCAGGAAAGGTATCATTTTGATAACTGCCTCCTCGGTTGACCAAATGAAAGATCATCCTTAATGCAGTCGATTATTACGGTCTTCTCCTCTATAGTTGGCCCCAGGAAAATTACTTGCGGAACTTGGTGTTTGCTTGAAATTCACAAACCTGTCAGCAACTTAGCGTGTGTAATATGAAATCGAAGCTATTATGCGGTAATGTAAGCTGCCTTTTAGCTAACCCTAACCCTTTAGGAGTGCTTTAGGTTTAAATGAATCTACCGAAGGGCAGACATCTTTGTGGCGTAGTGTAGGACTTGCAATATAACACTTTACTTGGACCCTCTGTCATAACAGTGTTAAGACATAAATCATAACACTGAAAAAATGCAATATTTTAAAATAAACCCTGGCCTATATACTGTTGACTGGAGACCCCCAGTGCTCTCCTGTTTTTGCTCTACACTATATATCTTCATTGAACATAGTTGATCTATAAGCTCACAACACAACGTGATCCGTGCTTAAATTGTAGATCAGCTATTTTTTATTCACACCAGAATAGGGTTGTGATCAGATCAGAAAACGCCAGAATCAGTGCAGTATCATTGTAATATTGTGTCGGATGTGCTCTTCCTCCAACATTACTGTACATTTAATCACATTTAATGCAGTGACAATACTTAACCTTATCTCTGTATAGTGCTAATTCAATCACTTTGTAAATGCTAAACCAAGATTTGCATTTCTCCAATCCTATTGTTCTATTGCCTGAGCTGCCTGATAGCAGGCACTGGTAATTAAAACAAAACATCAGGTCACAAGGTGAGCTGAGCACACAATAAAGCTCTTCGAGATCCCAGGACGAACGGTGCCACATAATCCAATCCATTTTAATTGTCTTTTGAATTAATGTGAAATGCACAGGTCAATTAAGGAGATGCATCTCTTCAGCTTTGTGTAATGTCATATTCATCGATCCATAGTGGGAATTTATGCACTAGTGGAGGATACATTTATGTTTTTGAAACTCCGCCGTTTGGAATTCATTAGGTATTGATCTCTTTTAGCAATGGTAAAAGCATAGTCTGATAGCGGCCCTGTCTGTAGCCAGCTAATCAATTCAGTGCCATTCAGGGACTGATGCCCTTTTATAGTTTGTAATTGTTTAGCTTCAAAATTTGCTACTCCAGCAAAAAACATGTCTAGCAGCATAATGACTTTAAACTCATATTGCTGCATTTCATTATTTACCCCCAAAACACCCACTGGTGCTGAAAGTTAAATTCAAAGTTAGAAAAGTTCCCTTTTGTAATGAGATTTTCTGTGGCAGGGGGATTGTAAACAACACAACGGATCATGTCTCAGTGGTGCAATTTTTGTTCAGCTTGCTTCCTTCCTTGTTCCAGGCAGTATACAGTAAACACATTTGTTGTAAGTTTTGTTGTCTCTGCACAGCTTCTCCCCACTCCTCTTTGAGCTCAGTTCTCTTGTACTGCATGCCATCATCCCTCCCTTCCTTCTGATTGGCTCCTGTGTAGTCAGCTGCAGCCAATAAGCCCTGCTGAAAGTGGCAGTGTTTAGTCTGGTGCTAGGCAGCAGAATAAACAGACAGGTGGGTTAAAGTCATTGTCCTGGCCATGGCAAAGCTATGTTAGCATTTAAGGCAACACTGTATGATGTAAGTTCTGTTACCTGAGACAGATGAAGCAGTAGAACGATATTTAAGCACAATGCCCCTGTTCTGCGCCTATTTCAAAAAGTGTCAAGTACTATCAATGGCCTAGTCCAGGGATTCCCAAACTGTGGTGCATGCACCACAGTTGTGCACAAGCACCTTCTAGGCTAGGGGGGGCGTGACATGAAAAGGCTAATGGTGATGCTATGGTGTTATTTTAACAAATGTACTGCTTCTGACAGAAGGTTCCGCCAGTAGGAATCCAACTGGCAACTGCTGCTGGTGTAACGTTCCGTCTGATGAGTTTATTGATTTATTTATTTTTTTTGGCTTGGCCTTGCCTTCTTATATATATATATATATATATATATATATATATATATATATATATTACAGTGGGCCCAAAATATTTGGGAACAGCTGCCTAGTCTATGATGTCAAGAAACAGAACCTGGTTCTGCTCTGACAGTGACTTGCAGAAGAACAAAATCCTAAAGGCCAGTTTAGATGTTTAGATTTACGTTACAGACAAAACACAAATAATCCAAAGACGTATGATTGTAAACACTGCAAAGCTGATGCATGCCCAGTCAAGCGCTACAATCCATGACAAAGCAAACAAATCAAACATCAAAGGGAGGAACACAAACACTTCTTCCATCCACAAACCTGCCATTTTTCATGTAGACTAGTTCCTGATGTGGTTAAAATTAACTATACAAATTCAAGGTTTATTATCTGACATGGTTAATCTCCAGACACGGCAACGAGCTTCAGAAGTTAGTAGTTCGCTGCAGCATTCTAAAACTGTCACAGTCAAGACGAATTTCCTATCTTAAATCAGAATTGGCCTTGAAACACAAATGGAACAGAACATGTAAACAGTCTCTGTAAAAGTATTATCATTATGTATTAACCATTCTATCAAATTACTATCAATGGCGCAGCTCCACTGATTGGAATTTGACTCAACAAGTCTTGTTTCAGGATAGACCCGTTTATGACCATGAATCATGTTTTAACAGAGTGTGCATGAACGTGTTTTTCTGTACATAATGAAGAAATTTGAAGGCACCCATGCACCCACTGGTCACTGGTGGCCCACACTGTCAAGTCCCGTGGGACTTGACAGTGATAGTGAATCCTGGTTTCACAGTGATAGTGAATCCTGGTTCTCAATAATCCTGCAATTCATCCAGCCTGTAATTTTGTCAATCTGGGCAATGGCTCAAGAGATAGGAATCCACAATCCGTAATATATTATACAGTATACTTTAAAGAAGCAGTATTATTCCATTAAAGCCATAGCACAATCATTCACATGCAATGGATGGCTGAATGAGTACACCTCCCATCATTCAACAGCACCATATAAACTTGATTCTGGATCAACCTGTTGACTGTTATTCTATTGTGGCTTGAGGCAACATTAAATTAGTGGTGATAAGGGCTTGGAGACAGAAATAACGCCCTGCCTCCGCTGAGCCCTTTGGAGAATAAAAGAGCGGATATTATCTCCCCTCAGAGCTTAGCCTGTCTGTAGTGTAGGCTTGTGGTGAAGATTAACAAGCTGTGTAAAAATAACATCTGACATTTCACTCTCTTGCAAATGGTATACCTCAGAAATGTGAGGAAACGGTGACAATACGTATGCATGTTACATGTGGGTGTACAGTATGTCGGACCAGCATAGAGCTTTGCTTTCCAATGCGATGGAAATTTGTCGGCTCTGAGCGGTTGCACTCGGTGGCACGTTTGAACCACCTGAACCCTGGCATTCCTTTTTGGAGGCATATCATTGTAACATAACATATTCCCCCCCAAAAATGTGTCACGTCATGACGGTGCTCGTAGATCTGCTCTTTTCTAATAGCAGACGTATAAAATAAGGCTTAAGTGGTACCAAATTAATTAATTATTGCTATTTGTTTGCGTCACTTAATGCCCTACTTCGTAGTACAAGAGTGTCAAGCAAAGACGATCTATTCTACAAGCTATTTTCACCCATGCAAACCTTTTTGGTTTCAGACATACAAGGTTTCCTCCCGACAGCAGGGGCATGTTTTGAGGTCTCTCTGCCTTGTTTATACTTCTTGGCATCTATTGGTTATTTGCGTTTGATTGCGGGAGACCTTGCACTGCTTCTAACGTAGGCTATGTTTTGTCAGGCCAGGAAAGATCAGGTCAGTGGTTGTAAAAGTGGGGTCTGGGGATCCACGGGGGTCCTTCAAGGGGTTCCAGGGGTCCCCAGCCAAATTTAATAATAGCATCAAAATCAGTCTAACCACATTAATTAACCATATTTTATACTAAAAAATAACAGATCTACAAGCTTGTTGTGAGCTTGTAGATCTGCTATATTTTTGAAAAATTTTGACATAAAAATATGAATATATTTTATTGTGTATATATATATATATATATATATATATATATTGTACTATTCTGGGGTCCCTGGCACAAGATATTTTCAGATGGCTGTCCACGGCCAAATGCATATAAATGTGGTGGCCCTTGACATAAAAATGTTTGAGAACCACTGGTTTATGTGATACAGTCGTGATCTGCCTGAACTGTGTTATTCTTCTCTTACCTATGTCTTGCCCTCCCCCTCTCACTCTCACATGTTACACAGTACAAGGTTGGGGGGAGTCTGTCTGATTTTCCACCCCTGTCTGGTTTGCAATGGTATAGCCCTTCCCAAGGGAAGCCCCCTCCCCTCCGCTCAGCCAACCAACCCACCCACCCACCACAATCTCATTTGAACTTTGACCCTGGCCTCCTGCCTTTCAGGATATGAAATGACCCCCTCAGTGGGGGAATGTTTTGGAACAGTTTCAGCTGAGTGTGTTTAATGGAGACTGGAGCAGATGAGGCGCTCAGAGGGGCCTGCCTTGCCCTTTGTTTGGGCTTCTTATGACTATCTGCTTGGCCTGGACAGCACCCCAGCCAGTGGCAGACAGCATTAGTGATGAGACAGACTGCGTGCATTGACAATAATGGATTTGGCAATAAATAGCTCATGCTTTATCGTTTATGTTCTGCTACGTCATATTATTTAGTTGTTCTATAATTTTCACGGTTGCTCCGTTTTCTCGGTTGCTCTGTTTTCTTTATTAGATATGACCAGACGATCGGGATGGAAATACTGATATAGATAGATGAATCGATCAACTGATCGATCGCAACAGATATGAGGAAGCATTGAGCAAAATAAAATCTCACTTGCACCGTTTTGCGTGCAGTCAATCGGAAACTGTACGTAAATCTAACATTTTGAATTTGAAAAAGTAATCTCAGTATTAGCCACCAGCAAATATAACTTACAGCTTATTTGCTTGCAACACCTGGCACAGCTGTGCCATTACAGTGTCATTAGTCTAACCTAATTTCATTTACTATGTCAAAAAGAAAAACATCCAGTATATAACCAGAAACCTTAAACAACGAGCACGGCCATGGAGTTGACTTTGGACGCTTGCGAGCATTCCTAATCGACACCACATTAGCCGCTACTTCTCCCCACCTCGGGGTGATGGGCAGCCTGCCAGGTGGAGGTTGCCATGACACCTAACACCACCCCTTTGCATCGCCGCCCCCCCAGAAGGTGCCGAGAGAGGCAGACTGAATTAACATTTTGATTTAGTCCACCGCTTCTCAACGTCTGGTCCGGGACCCTTATGGGTCTGTAACTCAATTTTTTAATCTTTGGGACACTGTAAAATTCTTAGCATTAGTTTAACACTGAGTGTGTATAAATGGAACCAAATGGATTATGGGTTCCGACCCGACCCGATGATGAGAACAGTGATTTAGACAAAAGATGTCTTTACAATGTCAGCAGAATACTTACTGGGAATGCTGTAGCTCGCTGGTAGGAAATCATGTGATCATTCTAACCAGGATTTTGTGATGGTGCCAGGCAAGAGAGAGAGAGAGAAAGAGAGAGAGAGAGAGAGAGCAAAACAGAGAGGGAGGAAAAGGGGGGAAACTTTTAATATGATGCCAGAAAAAGCTTTTTATCAAGGTTTTTTGTTTCGCTTTTGGCTTCGTGCACTCTGGTGTTTGTTGGTAAGAAAATGGCGGACAGCACATCGCCGAACTGAACTCGTCTTGCCAGGGAGCTGATTTTTGAAATGCCGCTCAGCCTTTTCATCATGGTTTGCCTATATGTTTGGCCGCTCCTTTAAAAAAAGAATAAATCTGCGTATTTTTTATGAAAACAACTATTGCTACGTGTCTCCAGGCAGAATACAGTGGTCAAAGAAAAGAAATACAGATGATAAATCAAACCCGATAGTAAAAGTAATGTGGGTAAGTGGCACTTTCACTCTCTCTCCTCACTCTGTACCTGGCTCTGTCGCACTGCGGCCATGGGAATATTCCACTGTTCGAGACTCTGGCATTGGCACGGTTAATAGTAGCTGATCGTGGCATGCTTGATTACACTGGAATTCCTCTCAGTCACTCTGATTTATTCGGCTCCTTACCATGGCTCTCTCCTAGCTGCGGTCGTGGCTAAGTTGGGCTAACCTCTCTCCACAACCACTGTGCTTATGGCCAGGAAGAGGACTGATAATGGCAGGTCCAAGTGCTTGTCTGGGATAGCGATCCACAACAGAGTTTGCCCTAAATTATGATTATTATCATTATGGACTTAATTTGGTATCTAGGAACTGCTGAGGCATGTGATGCTCGATGTTCAAACTGTGTCACACCAACTTAAGAATGTAGTTTGGGTTTGATTTTGTTTAATCTGGATCAGACACTGTAGAAACAGTATTATTGGCACTGTGGTGAAAACAAGAATCCTTCTCATTCTTTCTCTTTCATAATATCTATCATAAATAGTACAGTACATATTATGTTATTATATATATATTTTGTTAGTATGTACTGTAGCAATTTATTTCTTATTAATTATACATCCTTGTTTTCTTTTTTCTAACTTACCAGAAACAATGTTAGCACCATGTTATTGTCTTTAAAAAGAGCTTTCTTCTGATTTCAGAGAGAAAAACTCAAATTAACCATGGACTACACAAACCACAGAGAGGGACAAATAAAGGGTAAGTTACAATCAGTTTGATTAACTTTTTTTTTTCTTTTCTTTTTTTGAGGGGTGAATCACAACAAACTGTTTCTCTAAATGCCACCTGAACGGAACTGCAGTTTTTGCTTCCTTGTAATTGTTGTTTTTCTGTGTAAATGTTATGGAAAGCATTTTTCATAATTGTGCAACCACTGTCCTATGAAATCATTGTACTCAATACATCAAACAGGGGTTCAAGGTCAAGCACCCTTTTTTATTCGTAATCTCTTGTGATGAGTGATATTATTATAGTTGAGATCTTTAACACTTTAGCGGCTAGGTACCATACCATATAGTAAGTGTTTAAATGCATTTTGGTGTATTTATTTGTGAATTTACTTAATTATTTTGATACTTTGGCTTTAACCATTTGGCACAAACCCGTAGATCCGATCTTGTGGCAAATCTGACATCACAAGCTCGCCTCTGTGGGTCTTTGTCACTGTGGTATGATCGTCGTCTTTTTGCATTTTTATACCTTTATATGACTCTGGGTGCATTCTTTTCTACCCATGTAGCAATATTCATTTTGTATGTCCTCCAATGATGTGTTGAATGAATATGCTGCAGCCACCCAACGATGTGTGGGACTGGGACAATACAATAAATATACACTGTGTGCGTGTGTGCGTGTGTGCGTGTGTGTGTGTGTGTGTGGCCACAACAGATAGTGTGCATCCGGGTTGAGGTAGTAGGTTGTATGGTTTAGAATTACACCCTGGGAGTTAACTGTACAACCTTCTAGCTTTCCTTGGAGTACACGAATGACATCCAAGAACTATCTCTGCCTCTGTGATTATTTTCAAGCAGGTTTTTGGCTAGAATAACAAGACCCAGCCCTATAGACACATGCCTCTTTCACTGACTGACTGAGTCACTGAGTGATAAAGTTCACTGAGTGATGAAATTACAGCATTGGTTAGCCGGTTGGCCTAACAAGCTAGCCAATCGCAGATCAATCCTCCCTTTAGGCTATGTGTATGTAGTGAGCAGAGTCTGTGGGATCTGGCTCGTGAACACGCAGCAGGTTAGTCGTCTGCCCGGAGTACAGCTTTGTTTATGTTTGGCCATAGTTAGCTCTTGCTCAGTGCTGATCACAACAGAGCTTGGAGATAAATAGTGGTGACAAGAAATCTGCCACTAAATGCATTCGTTCAAATGATAATAATATTAGGCATAATTAATTTCATATTTATTTAACTATTAAACTGACATTGGTGACATGACATGGTGACATGATGCATGAAGACATTCAGTTCAGTGGGTGGGCATTCATTCTTCATAAATTCCTTTCTAGACTTTACTTGAGAGAAGCTGAACCTGCTTCATGAATATTAGGGTCTGGTCCACAAGATTCAATACACCACCAAGATACCCATGTACCTGTCTAGATACTTCCTTAATGTTAACAAAGTCCACACCCACAACACCAGAGGGAGTGCGACGAACCATGTACAACCCAGATTCGGCACAAACAAGGGACTAAAGTCTTTTCGCTCCTATGCCACCCAAATGTGGAACGCCCTACCAACAGTCATTAAGACATGGGAATCCCTTGACTCCTTCAAAACCGCTCTCAAAGGGCACCTACGGACGGCTGCAATTCGAAACTGGCCTCCGTAAAATCTGAATCCCCCCCCACCGCCCACCCCTTTTCCCCCTCACTGTATATGTTTCTTTTCCCTTTTTACCTCCTTTATGATGAATTCCTGTTCTGTTCTTTGACTATATAGAAGTGTCTATTTGTACGTCTCTAAATGTTTTGATGAATTGAACAAGGTGGACCCTCTTGTAAACAAGTGTAATGCTTAATTGGGTCGTCCACTCACAGTTAACAGTCTTTGTATTGAGTTTGTGCTTGAAATGTACTGTAATTCTGTGACTTGTCAAATGACTTGTTGGAAATTAAGTAACGCAGATGTTTTACTTTAATGTAACTCTTGAGAGCATACAATGAAACGGGTCCATTTGGTTTCATTTTACGCTCTCAAGAGTTAAAGATCTATAAGGGTCCATTTGGTTACCAACTCCATAATTTCTCTGGGGACCACCTGGGACCTCCTCAAGGACTGTTTTAAGGGTAATGGCAAGATTAATCCCAGTCCATCCCAGTCCATTGCTCTCCATCTGTCATAGACACACCACACAGACATTATCCATTAACATGTGGCATAAACGTTGACTGTTTAGCAGCAGCTATAACATATGGAACTGGACCACATACTCTGAACTATGTTGTTGTTGTTGACTTGGTTTGACTTTATTAGGATCTTTTTTAGCTGAAGGCTACTCTTCCAAGAGTCCTGAGTGGCTTGCATGCTGCATTTGAAAATAACAATGTTTTGGGTGATTTGATTGGTACATCCCTACATCCCTATAATTAGTTTAGTGACATGGATACTTTTCAGTTGATCGCTGGACACTTTTTGCTCAGGAATAGTGTGTATGTACTTCTCTCTCTTTTTTCTCACTCTGTATCATGTATATTGACACGCACGCATGCACGCACGCACGCACGCACGCACGCACGCACGCACGCACGCACGCACGCGAACACCCACACACATCCAGTTTTTGTAAAATTCTCATATATGTATTTTTTAATTTTCTAATAGAATGTTGACCAAAGCAGAAGCCTCGACCTGAAAATGTAGTAAAAATACAAAACGACTGTATATACAAATGTTCATGGCTCCACAAAGAATTAGACTCCTGAGTCCTGCACAGTTTGTGGTGCAAACTTTATGTTCTCTCTACTACACTGATAAGCGGATAATGCAGGACATTCAATTGTGTAGCCAGGAGATGAGAGGAGATAGAAATACATTCACTGGAGAGGACAAGTGATAAGGAGAAAAGTACAGTACATACAGTACTGGGGGATGTCTGGCAGTGTAATGTGCACTGGTATAATTCAGTGATTTTGGTACGGGCAAGATAAGCTAAACCTATTTTGATCCTTATGAGGAATTTAGGTGTTGTAGCAGCAACAGTACATGTAAATGTGAAATACAGGATAAGTACAGTACAGGTAAGCGTAGAGAGATGAGAATAAAATAAAACGTGAAATAGTCTTAGAGTGACACTAGACACTGCACTTAGTTATTATTATTATTATTATTATTATTATTATTATTATTATTATTATTATTATTATTATTATTATTATTATTATTATTATTATCTGACTTCTATCTTCAATCCGCGTATATATTTTCCTACTCAGCCTCATAGTGGAGCTAACAGCCCACTTAATGTTTTGTCCTATAAGTCTTAAACCATAGGATGTAGACTCAACAATTACAGATAATAACATGTCAAGGAGTTCCAATTATAGACACTAGTATATATACTGTATATACCTCATCGAATTGTCCACATTTCACACATTGCCCATACACAGTCTAGCCATCTGCTAGGTTACAGTTAGCCTTGTTATGGTGCCTCCAATGGTGGAAGCACTGTCCTCGGTCTTCGGGGTCTTGGGACCCCTGGAAGCACAATGAGACAAATGACGAAATGAGTAGAGCCAGCCAGATGTTGTTGCACTCTGGTCTGGTGAATAAAGTATGGATGGATGGATGGATGGATGGATGGATGGATGGATGGATGGATGATGTCTCAACCTTGTGACATACCCACAGAGGTTTGCTGATGACCCCACTGACTGAGTTCAGTCTCCTGGGAGATTGGCATCAGTGCTGAATGTCCTGGAGAGGGAAGACACCTCATGGGATGTGGCGGGCTGTTTCCAGGAGTTGGGAGTGGGTAAAATGTATAAACTCAATGATTTTAGTCCAGCTGGTCTCATGGGTGTCATCAAACTTCCAGGAGTAGTGCTGTTGCAGTCATGTACACTTATTTTCTGGAGTTAGCTTGAAGGTGGTCACGCAGGAGGTGGCTGCAATGCACACTTCTTTCTTGCACCTAGGAGGACCTTACAGTAAGCTACATACAGTCCAGTATGTCCACATCAGCAGCTTCTTGGTCCGGGAGAATGGTTGTTGTCTTGTCTCAGTTAGCCTTAGTTCCATCTCTTGACATGTTTGCCTGCTACTGGCTGTGCCAGTACTTTGATAATGGACAGGTGTGAGCCTGTCAATTAACCGTCTCTCCGGCTTCAGGTCATTACTGTGGCACACAGTGAGCAAAGGCCAGATCCTGGTTGGTGTAGTTGTTCCAACATGCAGAGAACCTTGGAGGCTCTTTTTGGTTGCATTTGTGTTGACAGTTGACGTAACCTGCATAGATAGGGTGCATTACGGGCGGGAGTGACGATGCAGCCAGCGCTATTGGTGTCAGCTTGTAGATGTTGACAACCGTTGTTTCCTGGATTTGGTGACCAGCCACTCGATGTTGGAGCCTGGTGACTAATGGCTGTCAAGCTTAGTTCAATCCTGATGAAGGTTGCTGCCATTCTGTGCCTCTTACTGTGGATGGACCCAATGAGGAAGAACCCAGGCTGCTGGTTGTCCTCGGCTGCACAGCGTGTCTCTTGTATGAGAATGACTGGTGCCTTGTTGGACACGGCTGAGGTGTCAACCGTGTCATAGGCCCTCAATATTGAATTGGAGCACTGATAGGCTTTGGCTTTCGAAGGTTGGGATGGCCGCCCATCCTCAGTGGGACGTTCTGTACCGTGGTCTTCACTTTGGCTTATAGTTTGGACTGCCTGCTTGACGATGTTGTGGTGACATTAGTTTCACAAGATGATCTTTTACCATCTCTTACTAGTTCAGATTTGTCTTTCAGAAATACTTTTTGTTTTTTGTTGATTCCTTGAGTCCCGTAGTGGGAGTTCTGGTCTGGTCTGGTTTTGGTGAATATTAAGTAGTTCTGGTCATTTTGTAGGGGTCTGGGAGCCACGCATTAAAAAGTAATTACCGGTAACCCACAAAACTAGCGTAATTTGTAGACCTTTTTCTACCATATTGTGCAACTTTCCCTCTGTCTTTTCCTGCTAGCCAATGACAGAAGGACAAGTAACTGCTCCACCTGCTGCACCTCCATGCTCATTACCTGTTGCAGGAAAAAAAATAGACCACAGAACCCCACTCCAACACAGGCACTTGACACTGTAATAATTCCCTGCATATTGTCTCTGTCTTTACAGCAATATCTCTAAGTGTTTGCAGCAGTTAATATGAGCGTCATGCTTGGCATGGCGTTCATGAAGTTCTGTCAGTAAAGTTGTTGGCAGCCGTTCATTGGGCAGCCTGCAGCACCATGTTTGGTAACTCATCCAATCACACACTCATTTCATTCTCAGACCGCTTTATGGAAGTTTCACTACTCATCCCTGCTTGCTTTTGTGCTGCTCATGCTGATACTGACACTCTCACCACTGCTGTCTTGCTAATAAATATTATTGCTGCTTACCCGCCAACTACCACCTGTCGTATTGGATCTGCTGTTTTTTCAGTTAGGATTATATTTGTGTTATTGTATTGTATAATTATATTCACACAATATATGCCAATGTCGAGATATCTCGTATTAAACCCGCCTGTTTTGTTGATTTCTAGGAATCCAGAATGAATACTATTATATTTACCGTATGTTAGCTTCTTTTAGCGTTCCGTCACTAGGCAACACTTGCTTCCGTGGTATGACGTCATCGAAATCCCCAAACTCTGTGAACACAGGTGGGGTGGGAGAGGCCAGCTTGGGAGAGCTTTCTGTTTTGTTTTGTAATGTATGCATGGATGTATTTGTTGTAACGTTTCTGTCTAATGTATTGCTCTGTATTTGCTGTATGTTGCTGGACCCCCTCGAAAACGAGATGATACATCTCAAGGGGATATCCTTTCTCAATAAAGGTTCATACACGCGCTCACACGTGATCTTTAGTGGCTTTAGTTTAGAGGCTCAGATTGAGGTGATATGGGGTGAGGGATGATGTTAGGAGCTCAATAAAAATTATCGCGACCTCCCGGTTAGCATATTAGCACGAAAATGGCCGATTACTACTTCCAGTTCATGGGGGGCAAATCACAGGGTCTTCTTCGCTGCCTTTTTCGTGCATTCTCTGTTGGCACTGGCTCCAGAGCACTGTCAATGGTGGGCGGCAGCATGTAATCGGTTAAAATTATCTTTTGGGACGGTGGATGTGGACGTCACACTGCACGTAACATGTCCATGGAGACCACTTTTAACTATATTTGAAGGCTGCAAATCTAGATATGATTACTTGCTTACTATTATTATTATTATTATTATTATTATTATTATTATTATGTATTCAATATAGCAGACGACTTTGTGAATGACTAAATGAAATGATTTTTGTTGAGCCAAATCAGCCAATATTGTGACATGCATGTCTAGTCTACAAAGTCTTCTTTGTGTTGCTGGGGACGGAAGATCCCTTCCCCCTCAGTATTGTTACAGCAAGGCTATAATATATCAGTCCTCTCAGGAAAGGTCAATTTTCTCACTTAAGCATATTTGTGTGGTGGAACCTATTTCACACATTGGTTGGTTCACTCATCAAATCTGTGTTCTGTCCTTGAGGCGTCTGTTGTTCCACCTCAGCCAAAGTCTCCTCAATGTGGGTGCATGACATCATCTGAACAAGTCACTTACTTAACTCTGTGTCTGAACTACTGCCAAATGTTATATTTTATGATGCTATATAAATACAGTATGAAATGTAATCATCATAATAAATCTGAGCTCTTCTGTTAAGCAGATACTTTCAACTGACGGCACAACCGACTGACAGCATATCACTTGCATGACTTACAGTAGTATTTTTACTTACATTATTTAAGGGTTTATGGGTTTGATTATCCTATAGCTGTCATTGCAGCTGTTCACCCGAAATAGCCTCAGCAGAACTCTGTAGGTCTATTTGGGAAACACTTGAATGTTTATGCATTGTCAGTAGACGTTGTGATACTGTATATTGGCCAGCATTCCATACAATGAACATTTGTGATATGAGGTCTGGTTTCAGGTTGAAACTCGCCTCTGCGACACCGAAGTCTCTGTTTACCTTAGACTTGTCCAGCAGGCTCAGTGTTCCTGACTTCATCCCTGCCTGGCTCCAGGCCACAACTTGTAAAATGAATCCAGATCCTTGCATGGCCCAGCGGATCAGCTCAGGCCTGACCGTAGTGTGTTACTATTCAGGCTGACTTGATTCAAAATACAGCAAGAGTGGGACTGTTGTCGTAATTTCTGTTGTAGTTCTTTATCATCGTGGCAGTGTTTTTGCTTCTTGATGAATGACGCTGCTCTTGCTGAGTTTAGGGCCAAGGCTGAGTGTTCTGTGTCATTTATCCCATTAACTCTTTGGTTTCAAGTATTTGAGAGCAGTCGGTTTATTTATTTTATTTTATGGTGTGTGATCATTAGAATGTCTGACTGCACAGCAGACGTGTTGCTGCAGCTCTGCGGTTCTAAAAGTAATAGTTCTTTTTTTATTTTAAGAAATCTTGAGAAATTGTTTTCTCAAGATTTTCAAATTTTGAAGTATTGTCTATACATTAGACCTTATAATAATAACCAAGTGAGGCCATTCAGTTCACAGTAATAGTGGAAAATTCAAACCAAAGTCGCCAAGCATTCCAGTGAGGCTATGCTTTAATGACAAGCTTCACACACAGACTGGCAGTAGGCTCCCAACTGCACCAAGTTCACAGACACATTTAGTTTCTGGGAGGATCCTACTCGAACACTTACTGGCAGTTCCACCTCAATATGAAACCCTCCCATGTTCTTATCAATGCAAGTAATGCAAAGGAATGAGTGGCTATCAATTTTGGTCAGACAAACCCAAAGCCTTCCGCTGCAGCTCAGTGACCCTCCCTGCCTATTGAGTGTTGACATGACGCACATCAGTCATCAACACTTTACTTTACAGCATGTCACTGTACTAGACTATCTGTCTATATTAGGCTCGGTCTGTGTATTTGTGGCTGTTCGGGCTTATCTCACAATCTGTTGGACCGACCACGGCAGAGTTCTTGTGCCCGCAGCCAGTAGGCCAATAACGTACTTCCATGCATTCTTTTTTCACATAATAGTCCGGCAGCTGAGGTGGACGGGTGGGACATTTGGTATATAGTCTTTTTGTATTGTCTAATACTGTACATTCATGAATCCACTTGCTGACCGGTTGTCAGTATTGAGCAATTGTTTTTATAGGGGTTTCTTGTGACCCTACCTTTAACATCCTATGGCTGGCAAAAATGTAAAACTTCCCTTTTGCTTTAAGTAGCATGTGACATGTCAAACTAGGGGGTTTTCATGATTCTGAATCCATTCCATTAGTTTTGCCCAAAATACACTCCTTGGCAAAAAACAGCCATAGCCACTTGCCCAAATGTGCCCAAAATGTGCTGACCTCATCACATGCTGACCTCATCACATTTTGTCATGATGTCTATGGCCGTTTTTGAGAATGTCAGAACAGATTTTGACATATATCCATATACTAATATTGATGACATCAGGGATCTCCATATATGGGCTTAATTGTGACAGCATTTCACATTTACTACTGATCCCTGATTTGCTATCATCCCTGATGATGTCATAGTGATGTCATGAGACCTGGGCACAATTTATGGGGGCTTTCCCCATAGGTTTTACTATCATCCCTGATGATGTCATAGTGATGTCACGAGACCTGGGCACAATATATGACGTGACGTGACAAATTGAGTGACAAAATTGAGTGTGACATGACGTGACAAAAACACAAGGTTTCATAGTTAACTGCGACCTTTGGTCTAAATAAATAAATAATAATAATAACTAGAAATGCACTCTGTCGAGCTGCCAACTTGCGCTTTGCACACAAGTTGGCCATGAATGGCCTACTTTGATGAGGGCCCAGGTAGGGCCAGGCCTTAAAGCGCAAATAACATGCATTTTAAAACTGCTTTTAATATCATATTGTCTATGTCCCTCAAAGTTATTGTCTCCACCAGGCCAAAGGCATGGGGAGAGAGTATGTTTTGCACTCCTTCCGTCCGTCCGCCCGTCCGTCCGTCCGTCCGTCCGTCCGTCCGTCCGTCCGTCCGTCCGTCTGTGAACGGACAAAAGTTGAATGAGGGCTGACGTAGCCACGCAGGTATCTATACGGGATAGGCGTGGCTTCCTACGTCACCCTTAGAGCCCAGGACAGCGAAAATTCTAGAATTTTCTGTCCTGGGAGCACATAAAATAATGTTCTGCAGCTAGGTTTTGAAGGAAACCTACCCATAAACGAAAGGTATTTCGTGAAATTTCTATCTAATACAACCAGGCTTGTTTCCATTCCATGCCAGCTTGGAAAATCAACAATGGTGGACATTGTAAACAAAGTGGATATGCAAATTTGGAACTGAAGACTGAAGAAGAGGAGGAATTATACAAAGTAGGATCTACAAGCTCATAGCGCGCCACCGAGTGGCGCGCTACGAGCTTGTAGGTCTGCTATTTTTGAAAAATCGAAGAACGACTGACATAGAAACATAGCTTTTTCAGTAAACTGTCAGGATGTAGAAGACATTTTTAGAATCTGATCTCAGGTCAAAATCGGTTAAAGCACCTATATGATATGAAAGCCTGATTGTTCAAAATTGGTTATCTGTGGGGATAGAAAACACATATGGGAGCCCCAAAAACACAAAAGAAATTGAAAAAGTTGAATTTTATGTTATAGGTCCTTTAATTTTCAGGCCTGTTGAGAACTCTAGCTTTCGCCGGCTGCCGGGTGAGGCTGCACTAATAACTTTGGGGCATGCCCGTCTAGAGTTTGAATGGACAGGTATAAGTAAAATAATCACACCCGTGTGAACTGAGTGGTGTAAGGTCTTATATAGCCTGATCAGCTGTGGTCTGACGTAATGTCTGACGTAATGAAATCACACCCGGGTGAACTGGGTGACCGTAGCAACCATGCTCATTTTTTGGTACGAACAGACAGACAGACAGACAGACACGTAAACTAACAAAGCCAGTCGTAGGAGTGGTTTACACCACTCAAAAAGAGACATCGAAGAGGAGTGATGGATGGGGAAGGATCAACATAATGGGATGTCAGAACAGGTTCTGACATATGTCCATATGGAGATCTAAGGGTTTGAGGTTTGAGGTCAGATGAGTTGCTGGCCAATATTGATGACATCAGGGTTCTCCATATATGGGCTTAACTGTGACAGCAGATCGCATTTACTATATATCCATCCCTGATGATGTCACAATGACGGATACGATATTATTCCGACCAATCACAACACTTGTTTCATTAACGGAGAATGTAAACTGATTTGTAAAGCATCAATGTAATTTCCTTGAGCGGTACTTCCGTCAAAATCCCGCAACTTCCGCCCAAAACAAATGATAGCGTCTACAGCGTAGGTCTTGCCCAGCATGGTCGAGGGGCCACCGACATACGCAGCAAGCTACCAAAGACGCCACCAAAGACAATATGCAATCCCTGATTGGCCGAGCGTGTCACCGAAAATTCACAACCCCCGATTGGCCGAAGGAGTCACAGACATACGCAGCCGAAAACAGTAGTAGTAGTAATAATAATAATAATAATAATTATTATTATTATTGTCCGAAGAATATTAATCTTCACAGGTCTGTTCAAATACTCAAAACAAAACATTACACAGTACAGAAAACAACATCAAGACAATACATAAACATGAGGTCCCCACTGTATACAGAACCATTGGCTTAAACAATAAATAAACAAACCATTGGTTTGTTTATTGCCACGATGGCTGAGGGGACAAAACTCCTACTGAAACGGACCTTTTTCCATGGCAAGGTTCTGTATCTTGTTTGGCTCTAAAACATACTGGAATAACCTAACATTACATTTGCTTAAGAAACTGATTGTTTATTGCATCATAGGACACAAAAAGAAAAGAAAAAATAATGAATGCCATTATTGAAAAGAATCCTCTGTCAAGCTGATATCCAATTATTCACATGGTTTTCTTAGTTATGTGTTGTAAATGCACAGTAAATTATTAATGTTGTTTTCAGACTGCACAGAGAGAAGCACAGCAAGTACAGCATGAATGCAAAATAAACAAACCAACGTAATCTTAAATAATTTAAAAATAAATCGGGAAATGAAAAGGGCCGTATGTTGGTGGGCTAGAATCTAGCCCCTCAACATACGGCCCTTTTCATTTAGTTTAAAAAAACTATCTAGCCGCTAGATAGTTTTTTATGTCTCTTTTATGTTCACAAAAGATGATGGGAATTCACTGTGATTAAACAAATAATCTTGAGTGCTTTTTATTGCAATAAAAGATCGAATCTAATATCCACCCATCCCTACCTGGGAATTCCAACAAGTGTGTGTGTGTGTGTGTGCGTGTGCGTGTGCGTGCGTGCGTGCGTGCGTGTGCGTGCGTGCGTGCGTCCACTTATCAGTGTAGGCATGATAAGAATTTCAGTGCTGTTCTGTTCCTAGTCCTCTACAGCCTCCTCTACCAGGAGATTCAAGCTGAGCTGTTCTGGAGTTTATTTTAAGAGGTTCGTTTTCCCCCCATCTTTCCTCACCTCTGAACCCCGATTGGTCCTCCAGATGTGTTTGAGAGAGAGAATCATGCTGCCTCAGCACTCCTCCATCCAGCTGCCCCGTGTAGCACAGCTAAAAGTCATTGGTTCCAGCTGGGCCTTCATTTATGGGATGGTTGAACAAATAAATTATGGGATTAGATAGGGGCGGATAGGGCCGCTGGTTTTGTCTTCACTGCATCAACAGCCGCTCGAGGGCTCTGCTGGCCAGGAAGCCCCAAGATTTTTCAACTGATTTTAAGAATAAAGAAAATAAAGATTCCTGTTATTATATTCTCTGCTGCAATATGCAGTAGAGGGTATGGTGCAATGCCCCTTAAGGCAATAAGTGAAGATATTTTGAACTGAATTACATTATGAAAACAGAAGCATTGTCACCAAATGAAGTTAACCATCAAAACCAATGATCGTTTCGTCACTTTTACCTTATTTCAGCAGTCCCAATTATTTTCTAAAACTCTTCAAGGGGAAATTCAGTGGAATAAAGTTTTCATTGTTTTCATATCTTCCATCAAAGCACAGTTGCTGTCAATAAATATGCCTTACTGCCCAGTGAAGGGTGATTTATGATTTTCTTTTTTATTAAATAGAAAACATGATTCTGGAAACATGGAGATTTTCTGATATTTTTGATGGAAAAAGCAAAGAAGAAAAAGAAAAAAGAAATCAGGAAATATAACTAAAATTTTGAAAACAAAACAATACTGCCTCATCAAAGTTGGTGACTTTATATATTTTAATTCTTTTCTGTGAGAGGAGCAGAGGTGGTGGAGTTAGGTGGTTTCCTCCCGGCAGAGGAAACATGCATGAGTCCATACATTTAGTTTCCCATTGATTGTCAATAGAGTAAATGATCCAAATAACACATTTTTTAAGACATCACAGATTGGTCTCTTCTTGTTCCTTAGTCAGAGCTTTGGGAGAGTCTGTTTACAGATATTGACTGAACTGATGTAGGCTATAAGGATACCATATGATTTCTTAAGCATGCAAGAGTCAGCCAGATCCATCTCATGCAGGGCATGGTATTAAGGCACAACATACATGCAACGTCAGCTGATGGCTGCTTCTGTCTGGATAGGGCTCTCCGATCAGCAATTGGCTAGTTGTTTTTGTCGTCACCAAAGGGTGGAGTCCTGAGAAATGCATCGTCTGGTGTCGTAAAATGGCCATCTCTGGCCAAAGCGGTACTGTAGCGACCCACTTCTCCTCGTGGCAAGCAGCAGCTATTAGTTAGGTTTAGTAGCTACTATTTCTATCCAAGAAGAGATATTCCCTTAATGTGATCGGGTTAATGGCAAATGAATAATCATAACACAGCCATGGCAGACGGGGGGTGTCATTGATCTGTCTGGAGTCAGGCCCTCTCCGCCTGCTGCATCAGCCACTCTCCCCCTATTGATACGCTCTTGCCCCTTGACCCCTGGGACCGATCAATGCTATTGATCGGAGAAGGGCAGGGACAAGGGCAAGATCTGCTGACTGGCCCGACAGCTAGTGTGACAAGACATGATCGTCATTAATGTCCCGCTGGCTAGCTGGCTGGCTGCCTGGCTGGTTGGCTAGGTGGCTGGCTGCCTAGCTGGCTGCCTGGCTGGCTGGCTATAGGTGGCTGGCTGTGCATCACATTCTCTTCATTCCCCATCCCACCTCCTCTATTCCTTTGCCCCTCCTCCTCCCCACTGCTCCTCAATGTCTCTGTTCTCTGCTGCTGTTTGCGCTGTCTGAGATAAGTCCATTGTTTGGATACCTGTCTGATGCTTGCATCTGTGGCAATGATATGCATCTCCTTGCATCGAGCTATTTTGGGGGTCATTGTAAATCAAATGGCGTCATAGCAAAGGGCTGGTGCATAATGTTGCCTGGCTCATTGTGTGTTACGTCCCTATAAGAATGGAAGTGAACCTATTTTTGGGAGCTTTGGAAAGGTCTTTCTGATGTCATTTTTTCTGCTGTAATTATTGGTGAAATGTACTGTTGACGACAAATGTTATTTTTCAATGGTGAATCATGGTGTAATACCACATACCTGCCTTGCCTTGACTCATCCTTTTCCTTCATACAATATGCCATTACCAGATAACAAAGACAGGATTATATTTGCACTGCTCTGTTCGACTATAAGTATGCTCCATTAGACCAATTTCATTATCCGGTTGTAGTTACTAAAGGTCGTAAACTGCTACGGGTTGTATTTCTGGGTTAGATTTGAAAAAAGAGTAACAAGAGAGAGAGAGAGTCACATGTTTGTGTGCTGGCTTAAGTGTGCGTTTGTGTAGTGCGGAGGCGAAGGGCGGGCAGTGGCGGCAGCCTCCAGACGTTGCAGTGACATGGCTGTAATAGAGCTGATTGATCACCTATAAGGCTGTGCGCTGGCTCGCACATACACAGCCAGCTCACTTGCAGCTGCCACCACCCCCTCTGCATCACCACCGCCATCCCCAGGCCTCTCTACAAAGAGCAACCCTCCCCCATACACTTCAACCTGGCCACGGTATTGACATTGGCATGGAGGATTTACCTCTGCTCCGGATTTTCTACCACTTCCACGCTCCATACTGCTTCTGTTTGTTGCTTCTAGTGAGGAAGGATATATGCTGAGGCACAGGCAACCGAGGCGAATGATGGTGTTGTTATTCAGCCTTATCTGTGTTAAAACCAAGCTTCCCCCCCTTTTCTACATTTGAATTAAAGGGCATAATCAATCAATGGTAACATTTGCAAAGCTCGCTCCCTGCCCCTGCTGTGTCGCACGGGGTCATAACCCTAATCTCTCCAGGGTGTTGAGGTGATTAGACCAAGAGATTACAACAAGCCGTCAAGGGCAGACCTCAGTCAGACACAAGAATGGAGGTTTCATTTGTATTTCTATTTTATTCAATTGAAATAGTCAGAACAAAGAATAGAGACTGTGTCATTTATCATGACATTCATTTTAAACTTTGCAGTGTCTTCGATAAGGCACTCCAAATTGATAATCTATGGCCATCTAATAATCTATTAATATTTTCTCAAAAAAGTTCTCAAAGTAATTTTGCTATTTGTGGTCATTTGCCTTTAAATTATTCTAAAACTATTCCACATTTTTCTCATGACTGCCTTGAGCCTCCCATGAGGGTCATTCACTCTCCAGTTTGAGAAACACTGAATTATACTTTTAGATTGTGACACAGTAGAGGTGAAATACATGTACTTTAGACATGACTGTCTGTCTGTCTGTCTGTCTGTCTGTCTGTCTGTCTGTCTGTCTGTCTGTCTGTCTGTCTGTCTGTCTGTCTGTCTGTCTGTCTGTCTGTCTGTCTGTCTGTCTGTCTTGTCTGTCTGTCTGTCTGTCTGTGTGCATGTGATCAGTATTCATTCATACACACCTACACACTTTTGGAACAACCAAAGAAGAAATGAATTTACAGTGTACATTGATTCTGATTCATATCCCTTGAAAATATTATTTAGGTATTCAGACAGTATGAAAGAGCGTAGCTGTATAGTCAGTTTTGTCCCCTACGCTGCTTCTTGCTGCACTCCAGCCATGGTCACAATATTGTGACAGTGACAGTTTGTATTCACGCTGGGCCTGACCGCATCATTGTCTGCACTGCATCTTGTATGACTGTTGGTGAACAGTGATAATATCAGCTCAGCTGTGTTGTATGTGTTGTGTGTTTCCTGTGTTTGCATTCACTGCACTAGGGCTTTTTGGTCTGATGTTTGCATCTGACTGCAACGTTTGTTTGTTGTCATCTGTGCATTTGCCGCCATCGGTGTTTGCTGTCTTTTCTGACGGTGCCATTTATATGTTGTCTATAGTATACTGTGTCAGGTGTTTGTTACTATCTGCAATTTCAGTGGCCACGGAGAGAGAGAGAGAGAGACAGAGAGAGAGAGAGAGAGAGAGAGAGAGAGAGAGAGAGAGAGAGAGAGAGAGAGACACAGAGGGAGAGAGAGCTGCATTCATGTTTCAGCGTGTATTGCAAGACAGTGTGAGCACTAAAGCGCATCCTCCACCTCGGCCAGCCAGTTAGCTGCAGTGTGTCTGTGCGCCTCTGGAAAAGAGAAGAAATTGATCAGCACAGGGAGGAACGTGTGTGCCGGCAAATACTAGATGGAGGGTGTGAGAGAAAGAGAGAGAGAGAGGGAGAGAGAGAGGGCTGTCGTTGCAGACTCCTGGTGCAGTATCTCACTGTGGGCAAGCAGCCGCAGACAGGGAGCAACAGACAGCCAGACAAGCAGACAGGTAGACCTGGTGTGATCGGGGATGCTTCTGCTAGGGGTGGAGATAGTGGTGGTGGGGGAGTCATTAGAAGCTGGGGAGGCATAGCTTGAGGTGGAAAGGTCAAAGGGTGTATGTGTGTGTGTGTGTGTGAGGGAGGGGGGGGGGGGGGGGCTGGTCAGGAATCATCGTTTATTTTTTCCAATGACCACGCTGTTGGAAATGTTAGGGGAAAAAAAGAAGAGGTACCACAAAAGAATTACGAGAAGAAGAAGAAGAAGAAGAAGAAGAAGAAGAAGAAGAAGAAGAAGAAGTAGAAGAAGAGGAAAAAGAAGAAGAAGAGGAAGGAAAAGAAGAAGAATGAAACCCCGGGATAGATGACAGTGTCACGACACGGCTGATGTCCCGGCGTCTGGAAGAGGGAGAGACGGAGAGAGAGGGAGGGGAGTGGTTTTGGGGGGGGGGGGGGGGGGGGGGGGTAAAGATGCTGAGATGGAGCTGACGATGCAAGCATCTCGAAGCTGCACGGGGGGGAGGGGGGGGAGTGCAGGAGACAGAGGGGGAGGCGGTGTCCCACCTCACTGACCTGCGTCTGGCTACGGCTTCCTCGGACACCTCGGCAGCCCCCCCACCCACAATCCCTTTCTCTCCTTCTCCCCTTTTTCCTCTTTACCCCGCTGCTTTGTTTTTTCTTCAGTCGGTCCTCACCCTCAGCCCAAAGATGGATAACAAAAGGCGTAGTCGGCATGAAGAGACGGAGGAGCGTGCGAGGAGACGAGGCGTGCGGCGACATGGAGCATTCATTTCCGGAAGCCTCCACTTTGCTTGGCGTTCCCGAGAGAGAGAGACAGAGAGAGAGAGAGAGAGAGAGAGAGAGAGAGAGAGAGAGAGAGAGAGAGAGAGAGAGAGAGAGAGGGGAAGGCACAGACATCTATCAGATTTTTTGTCTGAGGGGGAGGAGTTGTGAGGTTGGTGGCGGGATGGGGGGGCGAGGGTGTTTGTGTGTGTGCGTGCGTGTGTGGGGGGGATGTTAAACATGACAGGAAAAAAGACATGGGTATGTTTTTAATGTTGCTTTGTTAACATTTATGACAGAGCATTTTGTGTTTTATTGTTTTTTTCTTCTTCTTACAGGACGTGAATGTGTTGATTCTTTTGGATCCAGGTGTGTCCAGTAGCGTCTCTCACCATCCAGGAAACTGAGTGTGTGTGTTTTTGACTCAGACGGCGGCTCTGTAATATTTGACCGACGATGGCTATCTATGACAGTGACAACTTATTGCGCTAGCATGCCAGGCTTGCTGCCATGTCGGCACAGTTCGCTGGGTAGATGTCTGGGTCTCGTGGCATGAAGAACTGCAGTCTGTAGTGGGGATGCGTGACTAGTTCTGGAGATAAATCTGTTCTCTCTTTTGCCTTTTCGATTTTTTAAACCTCGTTACTGTGGATTTTATTTTGACTTTCTACTCCATGCCACAGAGCAGCGCCTCTTCGGGCACTGCATTTTATTAGTTAGTTTCTCACTGAGCCTTGTCGGTACCTGCCCCTGTGGTGGAAGCTGGCAGTACAGGCTTAGTCTATTAGGTGGCTCTCTGAATCAGTTGGTCAGTGCAAACGGGATGGAGGGTTTGGCAGAGAGGCTGTGGGGCCGGTCATCCCGAGACGGGAGAGGTCTAGACTGACGATCATGTAACGCTCCGAGGACAAAGAGGGGAGCTCGGTTTGCTGGCTGGGGGGCTTTCCTTTGCAAGCACAAAGGCTAGTTAGCACAGAACAGGCAGTGCAGGCTTGTCTGATAGTCTGAGCCTCTGCTTCTGTCTCGGTGCTGCGGCAGGGAAAATTAAAGTCTGACCGTGTCCAACGAATCTAATACCTATTTCTTTCCCTTTGTCATCCTGTCTGCTCTTGCTGCTGTTGTCGTCGTCTTGTGGCATTTAATGTGTGCACCATTTCTTTGTGTCTCTGTTGTTTGTTTGTCTATGCATGTCTTTGTGTGCACAGGAATCAGCAAGCTGAAGGAGAAAATAAGTTATCTGCAGTGAAGGAAGGATGGAATAAGGGCATGCTGTCTCTGGTCCACGGTTGTGGGGTGGTGGTGGTGGTGGGGTCTTTTAATGTTTTCTTTTTGATGGAACAGCCTTTGCCCATGCCTTACAGCGGCCAGACACCTCATGGCTTCGGGTGTCTTCAGGGCAGTAATTGGGTGCCTTTAGGTGATCGTCATAGTAGGTACGGAAGCGAGAGTGAAGAGATTACGACAGAGAGAGAGAGAGAGAGAGAGAGGGGGGGGGGGGGGAGAGAGAGGGAGGGAGAGAGAGAGAGAGAGAAAGAGAAGGGTGTCAGTGCCACTCAATGCCCTGCAGCTGACTGCGGCTCCTCAGTGGACCCTGTTGTTCACCTGCTCCCTGAGACCCTAACTTGTGAGCTCTCTTGATGAAAAATCACGGGTTAGGCTCTTGGGACGCGGGCGGAGAGCACAATCGACTTTCTACCGAATTTTCCAAGGGTGGAGTCGTCATGAAGCAAGATGCCGACTTACAGTTGAAAAGGCACTACCGCTGGTACAGGGGATGTAGGGGAAGACAGAGAAGGATGAAGCATGGTAAACAGAGACAAGACCCGCAACGCGATCAGAATTATAACTTAACATTTTAAGACCAAAGGGTGTGATGACTGTGATCATTTCGAAATGCTCAATCTCATGATGTTTTGCTAAAGTGAACCACTGCGCTGAGGGAGAAGCATGCATGTTTAGCATGCATGAGCAATGAGTGTTTATAATGTTGTTTCTCCAAAGAATCATCAAGAACATTTCTTACTGTAGTAAGCTTCATCATCAGCATACCCAAATGCCCATCAATGTTGTCCACCGACATCATGTAAACATCTGTGTGAATACTACTCATATGGAATACATACCATGATTTGATTAAACATGGCAGGACACCAACGGCTCCAAAATATCACACCCCAGACCTTGTGTTGATTAAGCCCTGTCATAAACACAGCAGACCCATGCCAGTATATGTCACCCACTACTAACACCGTCTAAATGTGATCCTTCCAACTTCGCATTTGCATGAGGTGGCGCCAGGTTAAGTTATGCCAACGCCATTTCAAAGATTCGTAACTGTTTTCCAGTTTAAGATAATTCACCGGATTCTGGGACACTTTTCCCATTATCATACTAGTCTTTGTTTCTTTATGGTCATACTCCTATCAATGTGTGAAAAATATGTGTAGGCCTACCAAAATCAGAAGATTTCCCACAATGTAGACCAATTGAAATGTTAAAGTTGACTTATTTACTCTAACAATGCGCTCATAATTCATACATTAAAAATTAGATTCAGTAATGTTTCCATTTTAGCGGTGTTAAATACATTTGTTATTATTAATAATTATTATTATAAATAGGGTTGTCCCGATCGGATCGGGTGATCGGAAATCGGGGCCGATCACGTCATTTTCAATAGTATCAATATTATATCCATATCATGATATTAGACTGGAAATTGTATGTGATTTGGGATATTGTACTATTGTGATATGGCATAAACGTGTTCTATAAAATATAAATATCGGATCGGGAAAAATCAACGTGATCGGGACATCCCTAATTATAAACTATACTTTCCACCTTGGTTTTTTGTATGTTCAAGTAGTATTGCATATACTATTACAAGACAAAGAGTATGTTTAATGACCTCCAGTTCCAGAAAGCAGATTTAAATGAACAAATAAATTGAATTAGTACATTATGTATTTCTCTGTTATCCTAATCATTTCTGTCAATGTGCACGTCATGAACTGTCAAATCACTGATTTCTATATTTTAAAGCTAGGATTAGGCCCATGATTATGCAGATAACAATGCAAAAAGAGCAATGCTACCTGGTAAAGAGAGAAGGTTGAATGCTGAATAGAATCTGTAAGCATTCATTTTTGGCTCCTGTGAACAAAATTAAAGTGCAATTACCAAGAATTAGATCAGCTAACAGCAAATGAGTTTCATATATTTATTTATTTATCCCTTCATGTAGAGCTGGCTGTATGGAAAGTGTGTGAATACATTCACAATCACAGCTGACCTGGTTTTTAAACTTTGCGCATTTCCCAAGACAGTATGCTTTTCTGAAAACCTAATTTCTGCTAAATTATACCCATATTAGGAATGCAGTTCAAAACAATTGATTTTCCCTCTAATGCCCACCTCTCCATCTCCGTCCCCCTGTCTCCCATTCTCTCTAATTATACCCCCCCCCCCCTCTCATAGTGAACAAAGCCAATGCCAACTAATCAGTCTGTGCCTATGCCACAGAGCCCCCAGCAACAGCTGAAGGAGTACCATGCCCCATGAATACCAAGCATCCAGGCACATAGTGCGACAAGTGCTGAGCAGTCAGACGCGGCACAGCGAGAGCAGAGCTGGTGCCCACAAAACAGCCAGACAGTTTTATTAGGATCTGTCTGACACGCAGCAAAGTCTGGCGGCGCCCGAGCCGCGCTGATGAAATTCTCTCCGCTTCCCTAACGGTAACAAAGCAGCCTGCTCCAACCAATCCGCCAAGGATCCAATAAATATCACTCGGTAATGATCAGCTCTGGGATTGTTTATAAGCACACTGAGTAGGGAATACCAACTTTGTTCAAAGTCAAGCTAGTTCTCCTCGAGACACTGCAGTGTACATCTGTGTTTTCTCTGGTTTTCTCAGCCAATCAGATCAATCAGAATGTATTGTCACTATACTGTGCCATGGTACCTACATGTAACCTCTATATAGTATACAGTGTATGACACTGGATGCATGTACAATACATTAATTTATTTTATTTACCTCAAAGCTTTTCCATGTTTTCACCCTACATATCAAATTGTCTGGCTATTTTAATGATCCAGAAAAGGGGAGTCTGGGATTGCTGCAACTGTTACCTTTGCGACCCGATTCCGGGTAACCGGTACACGGTACAGGGTGGATGTGAAAAATGATTTCTTTATTCCAATTGCAGCATATTATTTGTCCCATGATGTTTATTTATGAATCGGGTTGATGCTAAGTGAAGAGTGAAATGAAAACATCTGTTTGCTGTAGCGAGTGCATGGTTAAAGGAAAAGGTCTGTGGAAGATCTCTTTATAGAGAAAACCAGTTAATATCTTTGTTTACTCGTGTTTGCCAATAGATTTATTGAAATTTCTTGTGAATTCAGGTGTGAAGTTTGTTTTAATTTAATAAATGAGATAGTATTTTTTGGAACCATGGAGCTGGTTCTCAATTTCAAATTACATAAGCAATAGCTACAATGGCTTTTGTTTTATCATCATAACTAATGTTTAGCTAAGCTTCTTTCAAAATATAGCCATTGTATTAAAAATCACACCTGTGTGAAGTGAGGGGCGCTCTTATCATCTTACAACATTGAGGAGGGAATTCGGTATAGCTTGGAGCAGCTATGATTAGGTGATGTAATGATGATGTAAAATAAACGGTGTCAAAACAAACATTAAATTCTCTTTATTGTTAATGGCATTTAATGTTTGTGTTAGGGACAAGATTATGTAAATGTTCCCTTCATTGTCAATGGCTTTTTTAAAACCAACATTGAACTAAAACAAGCATTAATTTCTCTTCATTGTCAATGGCGTTTTTAAAACAAACATTGAACTAAAAACAAACATTAAACCTGTATATAGGAGGGGCTAGTGCCCCTCAAAAATCACACTTGGGCGCTCTTAACATCATACATCATCATATACCATCAGCGAATCAAATCATCACATTTCGTGTTACACATTCTGTGCTCAAACGGACATACACACAAAGCTGTGCATAGGAGGGGCTAACGCCCCTCAAAAATGTGTTGAATTGAAGGCAGCCAGAAATGAAAAAGAAATATAATAGAAATTATAAATATCCTGATAAAGAAAACAATAAACAACATCTAGGTGAGCAAACATTAGCGGTAGAACAAAAGGATCATTGCAGCAACTATCTCTGTCTTACAACAGCATTTAACACAAAGGCTAGCATCCACAATGGTTAGTGTGGCTCAGCAGAAGGTGTGATATAGTGTGTCAGTGCAGGTCTTAAATAAACTCTTGGGTACGGGCCCTATATCCGCTGTTAGTCATCAAGTTGTTGCAGCCTCAATGATTGATTTGAACCTTGAATAGGTGTAGATAAACCAAAGGTTCCAGCTGATTCTAGATTAAAGTCTGCATGATGAGGGAGCGTGCCGCCGCCGCGTGCGTGTGTGTATGTGCGTCTGTCTGTCTGGGGGGGAGGGGGGTATTTCTCCATTGTTCAGAGGTGCTCATGTAACACGCTGCATTCCCACATTGGTCTGTGATCATGAGAAAATAAAGACAGATTCCTGTTCCTCCTACTGTTGGATTTGTCTGCACGGTGCTGTTGTCTGTTGTCTGTTGTCTTTACAGCTTATACAGTATACTGTAGTGCTCAGTGGGTCTCTTATCGCAGTGGGGGGGAGGTGGAGTGGAAAGCGACGGTATTGCCTGATCTCTACTTTGCCGTAAACTGGTCTCGTACGTCAAAAATAGAGGATCTACAAGCTCACAGCATGTCAGATGTCTGTTTTCCGCACGCGTACGATAGAGCATAAATCAGGCGTATGCCTGATGGCGGACCACAGTTGAGCAGGACTGGGGTGTGCGTGTGCGAGCGTGCATGCGTGTGTGCGCGTCTGAGTTTCCAGACACTGCGGCAGGAGGCCAGACAGTCACCTGAACACACGCACAGACACACATGAAAAAGTGTGCAGATGACGCATGTGTTGCGTGGACGACGTGCAAACACTCTCTCTCTCTCTCTGGCCTGCATGCACATACACCTAAAGACTCCATTACCTCAAATGACCCCCTAAATCTGTGCAAAAAAAGCAATTTCTTTCTCTTTAATTCAATGAAGGGACCATATTGTACCACCATTGTTAATGGCGTCACCCTTGAACAGCGACAGTGCATGGACAAACGTTTCTCTTTTATTCTCAGGGTGACAGAGATGAGTGATAAACTCCATTAGTTTTTTTTTGTGTGCTTTTTTTTCAGATTACGGAGAAGGCTGTGGGGCAAATCGTCTAGTGAAAGGACAGTAGAGTTTCTGTGAGACTTGAGAATTTCCGTCGCGGGCCTGTGGACACGGCACAGAGGGACGGGACTATGGGGAAGATGAGCTGATGATTGAAAACCAAACAACAATGCCCAAATGGAAGCCTTTGAGGACCCGCTTGGCTACGAGTCTCAGCGAGAACCAATTGGAATGCACTTCCAGTGTGTGTGTGTGTGTGTGTGTGTGTGTGTGTGTGTGTGTGTGTGTGTGTGTGTGTGTGTGTGTGTGTGTGTGTGTGTGTGTGTGTGTGTGTGTGTGTGTGTGTGTGTGTGTGTGTGTGTGTGTGTGTGTGTGTGTGTGTGTGTGTGTGTGTGTGTGTGTGTGTGTGTGTGTGTGTGTGTGAATGTTTGTATTGTCCAACAGTCCGTGATGTTCCGGAGGGGTGTATCCCCCTCAGCCCTGCTCACCCTGTTGTCCCCCCCCCCCCCCCCCCCCAGTGTTATCTCCCCCATCTCCCTCTGATCCGCCAATCACTTGGGAGGGGTTGCCAGGGAAACCTGGTATCTGGCTAGCAGCTTGATGGAGTTATTGAACTGTAACTGGCTTGGATAATTATGCTCTGTCTTGCAGGTTGGCTTTTCCACTGGCTGGGACTAGAATGTGACCCACGGCTAGCTGGCCTGGCTCTGTCACTACAGGCAAGGCTCTTAACCCCTTGACCACCACACAGTTGTACAGTGGCAACCTTAGCCCGGACACCCAGTCAGAGTTCTATTTGAGAGGTTGTACACTAGTGCCACAAGCGCACACACACACACACACACACACACACACACACACACACACACACACACCAGTGGTGGAAGAACTACCCCGTAAAATGCCACAGCAATAATACAATATTATACTCGTAGTCTTGGCATCAACATATACTTAAAGAAAAAGTATAAAAAAAGTAAAAAACAACTTGCAGATCTAGAATAGCCAATAGTTCGAATAGCCAAAGTAATACGTCTTAAGTAGTTAATGTTTTTGTAATATGAATCTAAATCTGCAAAGTAACTTGTAACTAAAGTTTTCAAATAATTGTAGTGGAGTAAATAGTAACGTAGAGAAGAGATGTAGTGGAGTACACTACTTAAACCTTCCGTCGCACGCACGCACGCACGCACGCACGCACGCACGCACGCACGCACGCACGCACGTACACACACACATAGTCGCTCCCTTTGTGTCCCTGCCGAAATAGGTCATGACAGGACATTCCTGGTGTGTTGTGAAGTGTGTAGCACTCAGCCCAAGGACAGGTGGGAACACAGACAGTGCGTTTGTACTGCGGGTGCCTTCACTTCATGAGTTGACATCTTGAGCGACTGACTGCTGCTCACATGAAATGAAATGACGTGGCTCTCCTCTGACACATGCTTTCGTATAGGTTTTTTCTGCATTCACGGTGCTTAACCACTTAACCCCCATATCAGTGTTCATTTTGACAGCATATTTTGATTACTAAATGCCATAAGAATTTAGTCGACTAAAACTACAGTTGATTTGGTCGAATAAAATGTATTTCAGCAGCAGACCTTGATGGTGTTGAAATGGCTGATTTGTGCAGCTGTGTGTTGAAAATAGCCGATCTACAAGCTCACAAAGTGCCTGCACACACAACCAAGCATAAAATGACATGTCTTACTTCTACTGGATCTCTTCTCCACTAGTACCTTATGCGTTATGCCTAACCGTATTTGTTGAGATTGTCAGTATATTTAGTAACAGTAGTTTTAGTCATCACAGCTTAGTTTTTATTTAGTTTTCGTCCGTGAAAAAATGTAGTCGACAAATATTTTTCGTCATAGTTTCGGTTGACGAGTCCCACCGGGGCTCTCTATACTAGGCCCCTCCCTGCCTGTTCTCGCTCTAAAATACCCATTCTTACAGGCTCACTAGTATTGTATGTGCTGACGCGTTGTGAGCTTGTACATCTTCTATTTTCACCCTGAATGTTCGCCCTCTAGAATAGGAGCGCTAGGGTTCTTGTGGTTAAGTAATGCTGATTTAATTCATTATAATATCTTTCTGCACATTTAGATGATTATTGATGATTTTTCTAGAAATCTAGTAGCGCTGATCAGAGCACTATGCCACAAGTGTTTGTGAAGTGTTTGTAACATGTTTGTGGTCGGATTTGGCCAATCAAATCTGGATGTTACATTAACACACCGAATTTGGCAAATCAAATCCGGATGTTACGTTCATAACACGTAAAATGTGTGCCGCCCAAATAGAACTTTAATATACTGTAGCATAGGAACCCGGGCAGCCATCTGCTGTATTTCTCTCACTAAATTCCAGTCATTAGCTTTTCTTATCTAGGAGCCTGAGCAGCCCTCTCTTTCTGTCACTGCATAAAAGCTAAGATGATGACATACATATTGCGCTCCGCTATGTGATCCTTTTCATTTGTAGACAAACGCCAGGACTGACGTTTCAGTCTGCAGTGGACTTTTCTCGTCTGTGTTTTTTGGTTGTGCGCTAGCTGGCTCCAGACTCATGTGAGTCAGTAAAAGTGTCAGGCTGCTGTAACAGACGGCCTGGGCTTGGTAATTAGCCCCGAGTCATTTGGAAGCCACTACGCTCTGCCCAGGTGCCCACTGTGCACAGGAAGAGACCAGGCGACCTTTTACTCAGCCCGTCCCACTGCAGTCACTTAAAACAGTGATGTATGTTCCCCTTAATGCTCGCTCCACTCTCTGCCTCCCATGTCTGTCTGTCTGTCTGTCTGTCTGTCTGTCTGTCTGTCTGTCTGTCTGTCTGTCTGTCTGTCTGTCTGTCTGTCCGTCCGTCCGTCCGTCCGTCCGTCCGTCCGTCCGTCCGTCCGTCCGTCCGTCCGTCCGTCCGTCCGTCCCTCCCTCCCTCCCTCCCTCCCTCCCTCCCTCTCGTCCCTCCCTCTCTCTCTCTCTCTCTATCTCCTTTTGCCCCTCACTTAAACTGATTTCACATATAGGGTATATTTTCCCCTCTTCTCCACACTATCTTGTGTGCCTCCCCTCCTCCTATAGCCTACACTCCCTTTCTCTAGCTGTCTCCTCTGTTCTCCCGGAGTAATGAGGAGGAAGAAGAGCGGGAGGAGGAGGAATGAAGTGTGTGTGTGCGTGTACGTCCGTGCGCCCATGTGTGTGTGTGTGTGTGTGTGGGGCGTGGGGGGGGTTCTCAGCCAGTAATGTGCAGACCAGAACGAAGGAGGGTCCCCCCCCCCCCCCCTCCACCACCGCCGCCGCACACACACACACACACACACACACACACACACACACACACACACACACACACACACACACACACTTGTCATTGGTATGCAGGGGCTGTTCTCCCAGGTGACACGTACGGCGGCTGGATTTGGACCCCGGCTGCAGCATCAGTGCCGTGGCGGAGAGCAGGAAAAGCAGGTAAGGGTAATGAAAATAGGCAGAGGAAAGGGAGCACAACAGATAGGGGGTGGAGAGGAGAGCATATTAGAGCAGAGGGGAGGAGAGGGGAGGTTAAGGGCTAGACATCCCTGAGGACTCCAACAACCGAGACACCCTCTGACCCTTCACATGCACATATATGCCGTCCATATCTTGCAGCTCCAATGCATACACTCAAATATCTTGTCGCTGTCAGGCAGAAACCATGTATGTCCCCCAAACAATTGTTACTATTCAGAAGGTGGATAAAAATAACCTGTGTTCCGATGGATCCCAACATAGTTATTCTTATAGTCACAAGCTCTTGTTAATACTTTTCATTGGTTTAATATAAATCCCTGCACAGACACACTGTGTCTTTCACTTTCACAATCTGCTTTGTGAGCTTGTAGATCGGCTATTTTCGCTATTTGTGTGCGAAAGTAGGGCATTCATTTGTGATTCTTTTTTTTAATACGGAGATACAAGGTTTCTGCCTGACAGTGATGATATGCAGCAACGTTGTAAGGTAGCATCCACAGCTCCACTGTTACAGATATGGACAACGTTGTAAGGTAGCATCCACAGCTCCACTGTTACAGATATGGACAACGTTGTAAGGTAGCATCCACAGCTCCACTGTTTGAAAGGCTTGGAAATTGTATGCTGGATTGTGCTACACTGCTATTTTGTCATACAGTTCAGTGTGTAATCTCTTATGTAGTTATTTTCTGTCAATGGAATGTATGCTGTATGTATGCAATAATTGTAAATCCAGTGTTTGTCAGCATTTGTATGTAATATGTATACTATTTAATTAAACATACTGTAGCATTTTTGCCTCTACTTATCAGATAGATGATGGGATACACCGACTTGTACATATTACATATTGTAAATCTCCTGGTGTTATTAAATGTATATACATCTAACATGATTGTGTGTGTTTTGGTAATTCATAAACACTGTGCATATACTGGTTTCATACTGTGTAAGCAGAGAATGAAGGAAGCCGGCGGTTTTCTATCAACATAATGTGTCTGTTGTCACTTCTGAAGTTTCCATTCCCTTGATATGTAGTATATTGGTTTTATGGCCAAAGGCAACAAAGATAAAGTTATTTTTTTTCCCCCGGAAAATAAGCCGATGCTCAAACAGTGTGCGTGAGAGACGGCGAGGAGAAAGTCTGTTTATAGGTGTGTTATTGTCTGCTCTATTTCGGTTTATTTGTGTGGGTTTGCGTGCGTGCGTGCGTGCGTGCGTGCGTGCGTGCGTGCGTGCGTGCGTGCGTGCGTGCGTGCGTGCGTGCGTGCGCTGCGGTAGAGGGAGCGTGTAGAGCAGACAGTGTTGGGGGAGCAGTGCGGCCAGGCTGCAGATATCATCCATCTCCCTGTCACTGGCCAAAGGGCTGCTGGGAAAGCGGCAGACAGCTCCTCCACTCTGACAACGGGGGCTGCATCCTAATTTTCCAACAGAAAACGCTTGAAAAACTTGCTCTGCTCCTCCCTCCCCACCTAGTATGGAAAATCATTAACCCTGCGATCTGAGAACAAAGCACAGAGCTTCAGCTAGTCTAGCACTGGCAGCGAGTAATATCCTCTCGTGCCTTGCAAGTTCATATGAAATCTAGCTCAGAAAACATTTAGAACGTTTAGATAGCAACGACAATTCACCCTTAAAGCAATAGCTGCGTAGCATTTTCACATAGTAGTATTTGCACATTAATGCACAGATAAGAATAAGGATAGGTGTAATAACTACCATAAATTGCAGGTTACATATCGTCACTGTTGAGTGGAAACGGCTTGTTTTCAGGAAATAGAAATAATAACTAACCAATATATCCCATGTAGTTTTAAACACACACACACACACACACACACACACACACACACACACACACACACACACACACACACACACACACACACCGTTAGTCACAAGCTCTTGTTTACTTGCAGCTCGGCTATTTTTGCTACTTTTGTGTGACACTGTAGTATGTGTGGGGCATTAATTTACAAACAAAAAGAAAAATAAGACATATGGAGATACAATGTTTATGACAGCAATGATATGCATGTGCACCTTACTAAGTGTATCACAAATTAATAACTAAGTCAAATTAATAAATAATAATAATATAATATATAATATATGGAAGTTAATGAAACTCCCCAAATAATCAACACTACAGATCTAGAAGCCAAAGTGTCCCTGTGCAGAAATGCACTAGTTTAAGTTAAGTTTTAGGTTTATTATTATATATATTTTTTTTACTTCTAAAATATTTCTCCAAACCCTCTTGAACATGTTACCATAGATATTCATGTTCATATGCATATTCATATTCATTCAATGCTGCCCTCAGAACACATTCCAAGGCATATAAGTCACATCTGCGCTTTTTTCCTGAGTGAACTGCTATTGGATAATTCATGCAACAACTGGCAGAAATGATGTGTTAATGACATGAGCCTGATGCATATTCCTCAGAATGTGATTGTGTTTTTGGCTTGTACTTTTTGTTTGTCATATTTAGAATTTTACATTAAAATAATCAAATGTACTTGTATATTTTAATTCAGTACTATGACCACAGAGTTATAACAAAAGGCACATTACATTATCCATTGTGCATCAATCCTGTTGAATCCAAACAACGTTTAGCCTTGCTACTTTATTCTTGTCTCTGTTCATTGACAACACAGTAACCTTGTGGGAATGGTCCATCTTTGTATTTTAAATTGATCAAAGAAGGAACCAATCTAGACAAACCAATTGTTATTAAAAAAATCCACTTGAACCTTAGCATCCCTATTCTAGAGGGAACGTTCCACGAAAATAGCCACTTTACAAGCTCACAATGCGTTCCAAAAAGAGCAGACCAAGCACAGGACCCCGGTTAACTAAGTATTAGTTTAAGCAACTAACTATTGAGGGTTTAGATGGTTAAGCCAAGAGCCTATCATTAAATAATCACTTAGGCTATATTATTATGTTAGTAGTCTTGTGTCAAGCCATATGCCTTCAATTTAGCTATGTACAAAACTGATGTGGTACACATAACAGTAAATGTAAAAAAAATCACACTAGTGTGAAGTGAGGAGTGCTCTTATCATCATACATCATCATAAATCATCATACATCACATTCCGTGCTCAGCCAATCAAATAATCACAAATGTCATTCGGCCAATCACTTTTGGCGTCTTCTCTTTTCTGCCCTCACTTGATCAGCCAATCAAATCATTGTGTTTGTGTTCACACAAAGCCTGCACCCAGACATACGCGTCAAGAAAGCGCCTATAGAGCAGGTGTGCGTCTCTTCCTAGTTTTTAAACAGCTGGTGGATGGAAATGACGCTTGCGTGCCGCTGCTGCCTGCAACTTGCAGGGTCTGCAAAATAAATGGAAACCGATGCTGCAAGTTGCAGCCGCGCGCAAGCTTCATTTCCATCCACCAGCTGTTTAAAAACCAGGAAGAGACGCCTGGTTTAGGCGCTTTCTTGCCGCCTCTTGCCTTGACGCATATGTTTGGGTGACGGGTGTACCGCGCATAAGAGGCCCTAAAAAAAACAACAAACGCAACTGACTTAAAGTATCAAAATAAAACCTTTCTATTTCATATAGTGTGATGTTGGATTCTTCTACATAGTATACGGGATATGGTTTCACTGTGTTTGCTCTAGTAGCCTATGTGGGATAAGGTTTCACTGTGTTTGCTCTATATGGGATAATGTTTCATAAGCTTCCCTGGGTGCTCTGGATGGGTTTCACTGTGTGTGTGTGTGTGTGTGTGTGTGTGTGTGTGTGTGTGTGTGTGTGTGTGTGTGTGTGTGTGTGTGTGTGCGTGCGCGTGTGCGCGCAAGCAAGCTCTATATTGCTGTTGAGGACTTGGACTGAGATTTCCATCTTCTTTTCAATATCTGGGTGGGAGACTTATTCTACCCAACATCAAAATCATTTGCTGAACTCAAATGACCTTTCTGAACAAACTGCCTTAGCAAACCAACCTTGCTTGGCACAAAGAAGACATTGATTTCTGGTGAGTAAAGTAAACATCATGCTTGTACATGTTATTAAAATCTGCTGACTGTTTCTCTTGTTTGTCCCCCAGGGAACTCACACAGTGAAAAAAATTAAACATTTAGATTTAACCGTACACAGGCTGCTCAAATGTTGCAGATGGCAATACATTATATTCTAAATAATAATATAGTCACACAGTTGTACAACTGTGTTGTATACAACTGTGTGTGTGTGTGTGTGTGTGTGTGTGTGCGCGCGTGCCCGAATACACGCGCACAAGCGTGTATTCGCACTTATCTTATAGCACTTATCTTAAAAAAATATCAAGATTCTAAATAGTGTAGGCTAAAAAATTATGAATGCAATCTCTTTTAAATTATAAATTACTGCATCTAAATGCCCAGTGGCTGTCAACCTTTTACCTTCCTTAACCCAAAACTATCTTCACAACAAAGCCACATTTTACTCTAGTCAGCTATAGCTATACATCTATGTGTAGTGTTTTGAATTGATGCATCTTTATTTCAGAGGAGAAGTGGGACTCAGACTCACATAACAATGATGGTGGCCACGGTTTGCCACACACTCACACAGCCCGGCGAACTGGTATTTCTTTCCCTTCTGACATGCACATCGAGCAGCAGATTGCAGGAGTAGAAAACGTGACTATACAGATGTCTCTGTCCCTCACATGCGCACTGGTGCACACACAGCTGCAGCTTAGCATCACGATTCAACAGACTGTTGTCTGCCAGTTGGACATCAATCACAGGTAGGCTAACATAAAATAAAAAAGACCAAGCAGCAAATCGAATTCAGGTAAATTAGTATCAAGATCAAATAAAGAGCTAGGATGATTAAAACTTTCTTGACGACATACAGTAGTGCATTATTATTATTAGGCGATATCTAAACAAGGTTAAACTATAACAAAAAATATATGCATGGAACTCTTAGGCTACTAAAACTGCATAATGCTATAGTAATTGCGTAATGCACACACACCTATTTTCACTACCTTCGTATAATTGTCCTTACTAATTTTGCTCATCATTATGCTATAAAATGGCATAATAGTCCTCTTTGTCTATTGGTGGACTATGGACAGACTCATGCCTACCAGTGACATCTTCCAAGCTAACCAATACAGAAAAATCTCTCTGTAAAATAGCATGCTGAAATAGAGCATTGTTGTTCACGTTTTAAATCTTATTTGAAATGGGCCTGTCTACCGATGATGTCACTGGTAGCCATATTTCTAAACTGTTCACACTCCACAGCCCTCCTCCAAGACACCAAGTAGACAGAAATAGTACCATATTAGAATGAACATTAGTGAGGCCCAAATGAAGATAGGATCAAAATGGGTGAAGTTGTCCTTTAAAAAATAGTTTGTTCACCGTTTGGTGGGAGAAAAAAAAGTGTTGGAGACTTGTATGATGGATAAATGTGATGATGTTCCTGTTCCTATTCAATTTGCTTTACAAGTTTACAATATCCTTATTACTTCCATTGCCAGATGACCAACATTTAAGTTAACGATGGCAACTGCGGCTCTGGACAATATTTTTGGCCCATACTTCTTTGGACAAGTTATCATCCACAGTCCACAGTATCAGGCTCCTCGCGTTGTTTACAAAAAGAGCTCTGGCGCCATCTTGTGATAATCAAAATAACCTACACAACATTCAGTATTGTAGGTCAGGGGATTTTAGTATAATCTGATCGAAGGAATTGACTTTAATGAAAATTCGTGTAGGTCAGGATTTGTGTTTGTGTTTGTTTGTTTAATTTGATTCCAGCTCTTTTTTCCTTTTTTTTGGTTCAGAATTGAAAAATGTGAAAACGTTAATCAGAAAATCACAAAAACTGGTATTCAAACCTATTTAGGTTCATCTTATGGTGGACATGTTTGCCTGAAAAGGAATCTTTGAAATGTTTCATAGTTTTAGAAATATAGTGCTTTTACATTTGAGATGGCAGATATTGGCAGATATTGGCACGTCAAAAAAGCACTTTCACCTAGAAACTCCATTCACACTTTTTATAATTCAGCTTTCTGTGGAGACACATGCTGGAACTTTTTACTTTGAAATGTTTTGTAGTTTCTGAGTTATTTAAGTTAAACGCCCCAAAATCATGAAAATATGACATATAATATATTATGCCGTCCCAAACCATGGACTATAGTATGTAGATTTTTCATGATTTTCATCTTTTTTTCAAATAGTCCAAAATCACGAAAAACGACATGCTATAGTATGCCGTCCGAAGAAAATTATAACTTTGGCATGCTACTAGTCCTACATACTTACACCTAGAATCCCCATTCAAACCTATTTAGGTTCATCTTACGGTGGACATGTTTGCCTGAATAGGAATCTTTGAAATGTTTCATAGTTTTAGAAATATAGTGCTTTCAATTTGAGAAATTTATAATGGCAGATAGTGGCACGTCAAAAAATCTTTCACCTAGAAACTCCATTCACACGTTTTATAATTCAGCTTACTGTGGAGACACATGCTGAAACCTTTTACTTTGAAATGTTTTGTAGTTTCTGAGTTATTTAAGTTATACGCCCAATGCATTCCCAATGGCAATAGCACACACTTTGGCATGCTACTAGTCCTACATACTTACACCTAGAAACCCCATTCAAACCTATTTAGGTTCATCTTACGGTGGACATGTTTGCCTGAAAAGGAATCTTTGAAATGTTTCATCGTTTTAGAAATATAGTGCTTTCAAATTTGAGACATTTACAATGGGGCTCAATGGCAGATATTGGCACGTCAAAAAAGCACTTTCACCTAGAAACTCCATTCACACTTTTTATAATTCAGCTTTCTGTGGAGACACATGCTGGAACTTTTTACTTTGAAATGTTTTGTAGTTTCTGAGTTATTTAAGTTAAACGCCCAATGCATTCCCAATGGCAATAGCACAAACTTTGGCATGCTACTAGTCCTACATACTTACACCTAGAAACCCCATTCAAACCTATTTAGGTTCATCTTACGGTGGACATGTTTGCCTGAAAAGGAATCTTTGAAATGTTTAATCGTTTTAGAAATATAGTGCTTTCAAATTTGAGACATTTACAATGGGGCTCAATGGCAGATTTTGGCAAGTAAAGATTTGAGTGGGGTTTGAACACACAATCTCCAGATCATGCAGCCAGTGTGTTAGCTAAGTCACTGATCTACTTGCTACCTGCCACAACACAGTCTGCTGTTCCCTTTGAGTACAACATTGATACAAAAATGAAATACAAAAAATAAAATAACAGGAGATTTGTCTATTGTTTATTTTGCTTTTGTTTATCTCTAGGCGTTCGAATGTTTATGAACCACAATGGAAACACGTCTCTGGCTCTTCTGTCATTATCTATTCTGCCTTTTAAGAACAGCATGCACAGTAGCTCACTGGGTACAGAGCCTGCCTGGGAATCAGGAGGCTGCAGGTTCAAGTCCTGGCTCTGACATAGTGTCCCAAAATCATGAAAATATGACATAATATATTATGCCGTCCCAAACCATGGACTATAGTAAGTCGATTTTTCATGATTTTCATCTTTTTTTCAAATCCTCCAAAATCATGAAAAACGACATGCTATAGTATGCCGTCCGAAACCATGAACTATAGTATGTCGTTTTTTCATGATTTTCATCTTTTTTTCAAATAGTCCAAAATCACGAAAAACGACATGCTATAGTATGCCGTCCGAAAAGAATTATAACTTTGGCATGCTACTAGTCCTACATACTTACACCTAGAAACCCCATTCAAACCTATTTAGGTTCATCTTACGGTGGACATGTTTGCCTGAAAAGGAATCTTTGAAATGTTTCATAGTTTTAGAAATATAGTGCTTTCAATTTGAGAAATGTATAATGGCAGATAGTGGCACGTCAAAAAATCTTTCACCTAGAAACTCCATTCACACGTTTTATAATTCAGCTTACTGTGGAGACACATGCTGGAACTTTTTACTTTGAAATGTTTTGTAGTTTCTGAGTTATTTAAGTTATACGCCCAATGCATTCCCAATGGCAATAGCACAAACTTTGGCATGCTACTAGTCCTACATACTTACACCTAGAAACCCCATTCAAACCTATTTAGGTTCATCTTATGGTGGACATGTTTGCCTGAAAAGGAATCTTTGAAATGTTTCATCGTTTTAGAAATATAGTGCTTTCAAATTTGAGACATTTACAATGGGGCTCAATGGCAGATATTGGCACGTCAAAAAAGCACTTTCACCTAGAAACTCCATTCACACTTTTTATAATTCAGCTTTCTGTGGAGACACATGCTGGAACTTTTTACTTTGAAATGTTTTGTAGTTTCTGAGTTATTTAAGTTAAACGCCCAATGCATTCCCAATGGCAATAGCACAAACTTTGGCATGCTACTAGTCCTACATACTTACACCTAGAAACCCCATTCAAACCTATTTAGGTTCATCTTACGGTGGACATGTTTGCCTGAAAAGGAATCTTTGAAATGTTTCATCGTTTTAGAAATATAGTGCTTTCAAATTTGAGACATTTACAATGGGGCTCAATGGCAGATATTGGCACGTCAAAAAAGCACTTTCACCTAGAAACTCCATTCACACTTTTTATAATTCAGCTTTCTGTGGAGACACATGCTGGAACTTTTTACTTTGAAATGTTTTGTAGTTTCTGAGTTATTTAAGTTAAACGCCCAATGCATTCCCAATGGCAATAGCACAAACTTTGGCATGCTACTAGTCCTACATACTTACACCTAGAAACCCCATTCAAACCTATTTAGGTTCATCTTACGGTGGACATGTTTGCCTGAAAAGGAATCTTTGAAATGTTTCAACGTTTTAGAAATATAGTGCTTTCAAATTTGAGACATTTACAATGGGGCTCAATGGCAGATATTGGCACGTCAAAAAAGCACTTTCACCTAGAAACTCCATTCACACTTTTTATAATTCAGCTTTCTGTGGAGACACATGCTGGAACTTTTTACTTTGAAATGTTTTGTAGTTTCTGAGTTATTTAAGTTAAACGCCCAATGCATTCCCAATGGCAATAGCACAAACTTTGGCATGCTACTAGTCCTACATACTTACACCTAGAAACCCCATTCAAACCTATTTAGGTTCATCTTACGGTGGACATGTTTGCCTGAAAAGGAATCTTTGAAATGTTTCATCGTTTTAGAAATATAGTGCTTTCAAATTTGAGACATTTACAATGGGGCTCAATGGCAGATATTGGCACGTCAAAAAAGCACTTTCACCTAGAAACTCCATTCACACTTTTTATAATTCAGCTTTCTGTGGAGACACATGCTGGAACTTTTTACTTTGAAATGTTTTGTAGTTTCTGAGTTATTTAAGTTAAACGCCCAATGCATTCCCAATGGCAATAGCACAAACTTTGGCATGCTACTAGTCCTACATACTTACACCTAGAAACCCCATTCAAACCTATTTAGGTTCATCTTACGGTGGACATGTTTGCCTGAAAAGGAATCTTTGAAATGTTTCATCGTTTTAGAAATATAGTGCTTTCAAATTTGAGACATTTACAATGGGGCTCAATGGCAGATATTGGCAAGTCAAAAAAGCACTTTCACCTAGAAACTCCATTCACACTTTTTATAATTCCGCTTTCTGTGGAGACACATGCTGGAACTTTTTACTTTGAAATGTTTTGTAGTTTCTGAGTTATTTAAGTTAAACGCCCAATGCATTCCTAATGGCAATATCACAAATTTTGGCATGCTACTAGTCCTACATACTTACACCTAGAAACCCCATTCAAACCTATTTAGGTTCATCTTACGGTGGACATGTTTGCCTGAAAAGGAATCTTTGAAATGTTTCATCGTTTTAGAAATATAGTGCTTTCAAATTTGAGACATTTACAATGGGGCTCAATGGCAGATTTTGGCAAGTAAAGATTTGAGTGGGGTTTGAACACACAATCTCCAGATCATGCAGCCAGTGTGTTAGCTAAGTCACTGATCTACTTGCTACCTGCCACAACACAGTCTGCTGTTCCCTTTGAGTACAACATTGATACAAAAATAAAATACAAAAAATAAAATAACAGGAGATTTGTCTATTGTTTATTTTGCTTTTGTTTATCTCTAGGCGTTCGAATGTTTATGAACCACAATGGAAACACGTCTCTGGCTCTTCTGTCATTATCTATTCTGCCTTTTAAGAACAGCATGCACAGTAGCTCACTGGGTACAGAGCCTGCCTGGGAATCAGGAGGCTGCAGGTTCAAGTCCTGGCTCTGACATAGTGTCCCAAAATCATGAAAATATGACATAATATATTATGCCGTCCCAAACCATGGACTATAGTAAGTCGATTTTTCATGATTTTCATCTTTTTTTCAAATCCTCCAATATCATGAAAAACGACATGCTATAGTATGCCGTCCGAAACCATGAACTATAGTATGTCGTTTTTTCATGATTTTCATCTTTTTTTCAAATAGTCCAAAATCACGAAAAACGACATGCTATAGTATGCCGTCCGAAAAAAATTATAACTTTGGCATGCTACTAGTCCTACATACTTACACCTAGAAACCCCATTCAAACCTATTTAGGTTCATCTTACGGTGGACATGTTTGCCTGAAAAGGAATCTTTGAAATGTTTCATCGTTTTAGAAATATAGTGCTTTCAAATTTGAGACATTTACAATGGGGTTCAATGGCAGATATTGGCACGTCAAAAAAGCACTTTCACCTAGAAACTCCATTCACACTTTTTATAATTCAGCTTTCTGTGGAGACACATGCTGGAACTTTTTACTTTGAAATGTTTTGTAGTTTCTGAGTTATTTAAGTTAAACGCCCAATGCATTCCCAATGGCAATAGCACAAACTTTGGCATGCTACTAGTCCTACATACTTACACCTAGAAACCCCATTCAAACCTATTTAGGTTCATCTTACGGTGGACATGTTTGCCTGAAAAGGAATCTTTGAAATGTTTCATCGTTTTAGAAATATAGTGCTTTCAAATTTGAGACATTTACAATGGGGCTCAATGGCAGATATTGGCACGTCAAAAAAGCACTTTCACCTAGAAACTCCATTCACACTTTTTATAATTCAGCTTTCTGTGGAGACACATGCTGGAACTTTTTACTTTGAAATGTTTTGTAGTTTCTGAGTTATTTAAGTTAAACGCCCAATGCATTCCCAATGGCAATAGCACAAACTTTGGCATGCTACTAGTCCTACATACTTACACCTAGAAACCCCATTCAAACCTATTTAGGTTCATCTTACGGTGGACATGTTTGCCTGAAAAGGAATCTTTGAAATGTTTCATCGTTTTAGAAATATAGTGCTTTTAAATTTGAGACATTTACAATGGGGTTCAATGGCAGATATTGGCACGTCAAAAAAGCACTTTCACCTAGAAACTCCATTCACACTTTTTATAATTCAGCTTTCTGTGGAGACACATGCTGGAACTTTTTACTTTGAAATGTTTTGTAGTTTCTGAGTTATTTAAGTTAAACGCCCAATGCATTCCCAATGGCAATAGCACAAACTTTGGCATGCTACTAGTCCTACATACTTACACCTAGAAACCCCATTCAAACCTATTTAGGTTCATCTTACGGTGGACATGTTTGCCTGAAAAGGAATCTTTGAAATGTTTCATCGTTTTAGAAATATAGTGCTTTCAAATTTGAGACATTTACAATGGGGCTCAATGGCAGATATTGGCACGTCAAAAAAGCACTTTCACCTAGAAACTCCATTCACACTTTTTATAATTCAGCTTTCTGTGGAGACACATGCTGGAACTTTTTACTTTGAAATGTTTTGTAGTTTCTGAGTTATTTAAGTTAAACGCCCAATGCATTCCCAATGGCAATAGCACAAACTTTGACATGCTACTAGTCCTACATACTTACACCTAGAAACCCCATTCAAACCTATTTAGGTTCATCTTACGGTGGACATGTTTGCCTGAAAAGGAATCTTTGAAATGTTTCATCGTTTTAGAAATATAGTGCTTTCAAATTTGAGACATTTACAATGGGGCTCAATGGCAGATATTGGCACGTCAAAAAAGCACTTTCACCTAGAAACTCCATTCACACTTTTTATAATTCAGCTTTCTGTGGAGACACATGCTGGAACTTTTTACTTTGAAATGTTTTGTAGTTTCTGAGTTATTTAAGTTAAACGCCCAATGCATTCCCAATGGCAATAGCACAAACTTTGGCATGCTACTAGTCCTACATACTTACACCTAGAAACCCCATTCAAACCTATTTAGGTTCATCTTACGGTGGACATGTTTGCCTGAAAAGGAATCTTTGAAATGTTTCATCGTTTTAGAAATATAGTGCTTTCAAATTTGAGACATTTACAATGGGGCTCAATGGCAGATATTGGCAAGTCAAAAAAGCACTTTCACCTAGAAACTCCATTCACACTTTTTATAATTCCGCTTTCTGTGGAGACACATGCTGGAACTTTTTACTTTGAAATGTTTTGTAGTTTCTGAGTTATTTAAGTTAAACGCCCAATGCATTCCTAATGGCAATATCACAAATTTTGGCATGCTACTAGTCCTACATACTTACACCTAGAAACCCCATTCAAACCTATTTAGGTTCATCTTACGGTGGACATGTTTGCCTGAAAAGGAATCTTTGAAATGTTTCATCGTTTTAGAAATATAGTGCTTTCAAATTTGAGACATTTACAATGGGGCTCAATGGCAGATTTTGGCAAGTAAAGATTTGAGTGGGGTTTGAACACACAATCTCCAGATCATGCAGCCAGTGTGTTAGCTAAGTCACTGATCTACTTGCTACCTGCCACAACACAGTCTGCTGTTCCCTTTGAGTACAACATTGATACAAAAATAAAATACAAAAAATAAAATAACAGGAGATTTGTCTATTGTTTATTTTGCTTTTGTTTATCTCTAGGCGTTCGAATGTTTATGAACCACAATGGAAACACGTCTCTGGCTCTTCTGTCATTATCTATTCTGCCTTTTAAGAACAGCATGCACAGTAGCTCACTGGGTACAGAGCCTGCCTGCGAATCAGGAGGCTGCAGGTTCAAGTCCTGGCTCTGACATAGTGTCCCAAAATCATGAAAATATGACATAATATATTATGCCGTCCCAAACCATGGACTATAGTAAGTCGATTTTTCATGATTTTCATCTTTTTTTCAAATCCTCCAAAATCATGAAAAACGACATGCTATAGTATGCCGTCCGAAAAACATTATAACTTTGGCATGCTACTAGTCCTACATACTTACACCTAGAAACCCCATTCAAACCTATTTAGGTTCATCTTACGGTGGACATGTTTGCCTGAAAAGGAATCTTTGAAATGTTTCATCGTTTTAGAAATATAGTGCTTTCAAATTTGAGACATTTACAATGGGGTTCAATGGCAGATATTGGCACGTCAAAAAAGCACTTTCACCTAGAAACTCCATTCACACTTTTTATAATTCAGCTTTCTGTGGAGACACATGCTGGAACTTTTTACTTTGAAATGTTTTGTAGTTTCTGAGTTATTTAAGTTAAACGCCCAATGCATTCCCAATGGCAATAGCACAAACTTTGGCATGCTACTAGTCCTACATACTTACACCTAGAAACCCCATTCAAACCTATTTAGGTTCATCTTACGGTGGACATGTTTGCCTGAAAAGGAATCTTTGAAATGTTTCATCGTTTTAGAAATATAGTGCTTTCAAATTTGAGACATTTACAATGGGGCTCAATGGCAGATATTGGCACGTCAAAAAAGCACTTTCACCTAGAAACTCCATTCACACTTTTTATAATTCAGCTTTCTGTGGAGACACATGCTGGAACTTTTTACTTTGAAATGTTTTGTAGTTTCTGAGTTATTTAAGTTAAACGCCCAATGCATTCCCAATGGCAATAGCACAAACTTTGGCATGCTACTAGTCCTACATACTTACACCTAGAAACCCCATTCAAACCTATTTAGGTTCATCTTACGGTGGACATGTTTGCCTGAAAAGGAATCTTTGAAATGTTTCATCGTTTTAGAAATATAGTGCTTTTAAATTTGAGACATTTACAATGGGGTTCAATGGCAGATATTGGCACGTCAAAAAAGCACTTTCACCTAGAAACTCCATTCACACTTTTTATAATTCAGCTTTCTGTGGAGACACATGCTGGAACTTTTTACTTTGAAATGTTTTGTAGTTTCTGAGTTATTTAAGTTAAACGCCCAATGCATTCCCAATGGCAATAGCACAAACTTTGGCATGCTACTAGTCCTACATACTTACACCTAGAAACCCCATTCAAACCTATTTAGGTTCATCTTACGGTGGACATGTTTGCCTGAAAAGGAATCTTTGAAATGTTTCATCGTTTTAGAAATATAGTGCTTTCAAATTTGAGACATTTACAATGGGGCTCAATGGCAGATATTGGCACGTCAAAAAAGCACTTTCACCTAGAAACTCCATTCACACTTTTTATAATTCAGCTTTCTGTGGAGACACATGCTGGAACTTTTTACTTTGAAATGTTTTGTAGTTTCTGAGTTATTTAAGTTAAACGCCCAATGCATTCCCAATGGCAATAGCACAAACTTTGACATGCTACTAGTCCTACATACTTACACCTAGAAACCCCATTCAAACCTATTTAGGTTCATCTTACGGTGGACATGTTTGCCTGAAAAGGAATCTTTGAAATGTTTCATCGTTTTAGAAATATAGTGCTTTCAAATTTGAGACATTTACAATGGGGCTCAATGGCAGATATTGGCAAGTCAAAAAAGCACTTTCACCTAGAAACTCCATTCACACTTTTTATAATTCCGCTTTCTGTGGAGACACATGCTGGAACTTTTTACTTTGAAATGTTTTGTAGTTTCTGAGTTATTTAAGTTAAACGCCCAATGCATTCCCAATGGCAATATCACAAACTTTGGCATGCTACTAGTCCTACATACTTACACCTAGAAACCCCATTCAAACCTATTTAGGTTCATCTTACGGTGGACATGTTTGCCTGAAAAGGAATCTTTGAAATGTTTTATCGTTTTAGAAATATACACGACAATAGTGCTTTCAAATTTGAGACATTTACAATGGGGCTCAATGGCAGATATTGGCACGTCAAAAAAGCACTTTCACCTAGAAACTCCATTCACACTTTTTATAATTCAGCTTTCTGTGGAGACACATGCTGGAACTTTTTACTTTGAAATGTTTTGTAGTTTCTGAGTTATTTAAGTTAAACGCCCAATGCATTCCCAATGGCAATAGCACAAATTTTGGCATGCTACTAGTCCTACATACTTACACCTAGAAACCTCATTCAAACCTATTTAGGTTCATCTTACGGTGGACATGTTTGCCTGAAAAGGAATCTTTGAAATGTTTCATCGTTTTAGAAATATAGTGCTTTCAAATTTGAGACATTTACAATGGGGCTCAATGGCAGATTTTGGCAAGTAAAGATTTGAGTGGGGTTTGAACACACAATCTCCAGATCATGCAGCCAGTGTGTTAGCTAAGTCACTGATCTACTTGCTACCTGCCACAACACAGTCTGCTGTTCCCTTTGAGTACAACATTGATACAAAAATAAAATACAAAAAATAAAATAACAGGAGATTTGTCTATTGTTTATTTTGCTTTTGTTTATCTCTAGGCGTTCGAATGTTTATGAACCACAATGGAAACACGTCTCTGGCTCTTCTGTCATTATCTATTCTGCCTTTTAAGAACAGCATGCACAGTAGCTCACTGGGTACAGAGCCTGCCTGGGAATCAGGAGGCTGCAGGTTCAAGTCCTGGCTCTGACATAGTGTCCCAAAATCATGAAAATATGACATAATATATTATGCCGTCCCAAACCATGGACTATAGTAAGTCGATTTTTCATGATTTTCATCTTTTTTTCAAATCCTCCAAAATCATGAAAAACGACATGCTATAGTATGCCGTCCGAAAAACATTATAACTTTGGCATGCTACTAGTCCTACATACTTACACCTAGAAACCCCATTCAAACCTATTTAGGTTCATCTTACGGTGGACATGTTTGCCTGAAAAGGAATCTTTGAAATGTTTCATCGTTTTAGAAATATAGTGCTTTCAAATTTGAGACATTTACAATGGGGTTCAATGGCAGATATTGGCACGTCAAAAAAGCACTTTCACCTAGAAACTCCATTCACACTTTTTATAATTCAGCTTTCTGTGGAGACACATGCTGGAACTTTTTACTTTGAAATGTTTTGTAGTTTCTGAGTTATTTAAGTTAAACGCCCAATGCATTCCCAATGGCAATAGCACAAACTTTGGCATGCTACTAGTCCTACATACTTACACCTAGAAACCCCATTCAAACCTATTTAGGTTCATCTTACGGTGGACATGTTTGCCTGAAAAGGAATCTTTGAAATGTTTCATCGTTTTAGAAATATAGTGCTTTCAAATTTGAGACATTTACAATGGGGCTCAATGGCAGATATTGGCACGTCAAAAAAGCACTTTCACCTAGAAACTCCATTCACACTTTTTATAATTCAGCTTTCTGTGGAGACACATGCTGGAACTTTTTACTTTGAAATGTTTTGTAGTTTCTGAGTTATTTAAGTTAAACGCCCAATGCATTCCCAATGGCAATAGCACAAACTTTGGCATGCTACTAGTCCTACATACTTACACCTAGAAACCCCATTCAAACCTATTTAGGTTCATCTTACGGTGGACATGTTTGCCTGAAAAGGAATCTTTGAAATGTTTCATCGTTTTAGAAATATAGTGCTTTTAAATTTGAGACATTTACAATGGGGTTCAATGGCAGATATTGGCACGTCAAAAAAGCACTTTCACCTAGAAACTCCATTCACACTTTTTATAATTCAGCTTTCTGTGGAGACACATGCTGGAACTTTTTACTTTGAAATGTTTTGTAGTTTCTGAGTTATTTAAGTTAAACGCCCAATGCATTCCCAATGGCAATAGCACAAACTTTGGCATGCTACTAGTCCTACATACTTACACCTAGAAACCCCATTCAAACCTATTTAGGTTCATCTTACGGTGGACATGTTTGCCTGAAAAGGAATCTTTGAAATGTTTCATCGTTTTAGAAATATAGTGCTTTCAAATTTGAGACATTTACAATGGGGCTCAATGGCAGATATTGGCACGTCAAAAAAGCACTTTCACCTAGAAACTCCATTCACACTTTTTATAATTCAGCTTTCTGTGGAGACACATGCTGGAACTTTTTACTTTGAAATGTTTTGTAGTTTCTGAGTTATTTAAGTTAAACGCCCAATGCATTCCCAATGGCAATAGCACAAACTTTGACATGCTACTAGTCCTACATACTTACACCTAGAAACCCCATTCAAACCTATTTAGGTTCATCTTACGGTGGACATGTTTGCCTGAAAAGGAATCTTTGAAATGTTTCATCGTTTTAGAAATATAGTGCTTTCAAATTTGAGACATTTACAATGGGGCTCAATGGCAGATATTGGCAAGTCAAAAAAGCACTTTCACCTAGAAACTCCATTCACACTTTTTATAATTCCGCTTTCTGTGGAGACACATGCTGGAACTTTTTACTTTGAAATGTTTTGTAGTTTCTGAGTTATTTAAGTTAAACGCCCAATGCATTCCCAATGGCAATATCACAAACTTTGGCATGCTACTAGTCCTACATACTTACACCTAGAAACCCCATTCAAACCTATTTAGGTTCATCTTACGGTGGACATGTTTGCCTGAAAAGGAATCTTTGAAATGTTTTATCGTTTTAGAAATATACACGACAATAGTGCTTTCAAATTTGAGACATTTACAATGGGGCTCAATGGCAGATATTGGCACGTCAAAAAAGCACTTTCACCTAGAAACTCCATTCACACTTTTTATAATTCAGCTTTCTGTGGAGACACATGCTGGAACTTTTTACTTTGAAATGTTTTGTAGTTTCTGAGTTATTTAAGTTAAACGCCCAATGCATTCCCAATGGCAATAGCACAAATTTTGGCATGCTACTAGTCCTACATACTTACACCTAGAAACCTCATTCAAACCTATTTAGGTTCATCTTACGGTGGACATGTTTGCCTGAAAAGGAATCTTTGAAATGTTTCATCGTTTTAGAAATATAGTGCTTTCAAATTTGAGACATTTACAATGGGGCTCAATGGCAGATTTTGGCAAGTAAAGATTTGAGTGGGGTTTGAACACACAATCTCCAGATCATGCAGCCAGTGTGTTAGCTAAGTCACTGATCTACTTGCTACCTGCCACAACACAGTCTGCTGTTCCCTTTGAGTACAACATTGATACAAAAATAAAATACAAAAAATAAAATAACAGGAGATTTGTCTATTGTTTATTTTGCTTTTGTTTATCTCTAGGCGTTCGAATGTTTATGAACCACAATGGAAACACGTCTCTGGCTCTTCTGTCATTATCTATTCTGCCTTTTAAGAACACCATGCACAGTAGCTCACTGGGTACAGAGCCTGCCTGGGAATCAGGAGGCTGCAGGTTCAAGTCCTGGCTCTGACATAGTGTCCCAAAATCATGAAAATATGACATAATATATTATGCCGTCCCAAACCATGGACTATAGTAAGTCGATTTTTCATGATTTTCATCTTTTTTTCAAATCCTCCAAAATCATGAAAAACGACATGCTATAGTATGCCGTCCGAAACCATGAACTATAGTATGTGGTTTTTTCATGATTTTCATCTTTTTTTCAAATAGTCCAAAATCACGAAAAACGACATGCTATAGTATGCCGTCTGAAAAAAATTATAACTTTGGCATGCTACTAGTCCTACATACTTACACCTAGAAACCCCATTCAAACCTATTTAGGTTCATCTTACGGTGGACATGTTTGCCTGAAAAGGAATCTTTGAAATGTTTCATAGTTTTAGAAATATAGTGCTTTCAATTTGAGAAATGTATAATGGCAGATAGTGGCACGTCAAAAAATCTTTCACCTAGAAACTCCATTCACACGTTTTATAATTCAGCTTACTGTGGAGACACATGCTGGAACTTTTTACTTTGAAATGTTTTGTAGTTTCTGAGTTATTTAAGTTATACGCCCAATGCATTCCCAATGGCAATAGCACAAACTTTGGCATGCTACTAGTCCTACATACTTACACCTAGAAACCCCATTCAAACCTATTTAGGTTCATCTTATGGTGGACATGTTTGCCTGAAAAGGAATCTTTGAAATGTTTCATCGTTTTAGAAATATAGTGCTTTCAAATTTGAGACATTTACAATGGGGCTCAATGGCAGATATTGGCACGTCAAAAAAGCACTTTCACCTAGAAACTCCATTCACACTTTTTATAATTCAGCTTTCTGTGGAGACACATGCTGGAACTTTTTACTTTGAAATGTTTTGTAGTTTCTGAGTTATTTAAGTTAAACGCCCAATGCATTCCCAATGGCAATAGCACAAACTTTGACATGCTACTAGTCCTACATACTTACACCTAGAAACCCCATTCAAACCTATTTAGGTTCATCTTACGGTGGACATGTTTGCCTGAAAAGGAATCTTTGAAATGTTTCATCGTTTTAGAAATATAGTGCTTTTAAATTTGAGAAATTCAGAATGGGGGTCAATGGCAGATTTTGGCAAGTAAAGATTTGAGTGGGGTTTGAACCCACAATCTCCAGATCATGCAGCCAGTGTGCTAAGTCACTGATCTACTTGCTACCTGCCACAACACAGTCTGCTCTTCCCTTTGAGTACAACATTGATACAAAAATAAAATACAAAAAATAAAATAACAGGAGATTTGTCTATTGTTTATTTTGCTTTTGTTTATCTCTAGACGTTCGAATGTTTATGAACCACAATGGAAACATGTCTCTGGCTCTTCTGTCATTATCTATTCTGCCTTTTAAGAACAGCATGCACAGTAGCTCACTGGGTACAGAGCCTGCCTGGGAATCAGGAGACTGCAGGTTCAAGTCCTGGCTCTCACATAGTGTCCCGAAAATATGACATAATATATTATGCCGTCCCAAACCATGGACTATAGTATGTCGATTTTTCATGATTTTCATCTTTTTTTCAAATCCTCCAAAATCATGAAAAACGACATGCTATAGTATGCCGTCCGAAAGCATGAACTATAGTATGTCGTTTTTTCATGATTTTCATCTTTTTTTCAAAAAGTCCAAAATCACGAAAAACGACATGCTATAGTATGCCGTCCGAAAAAAATTATAACTTTGGCATGCTACTAGTCCTACATACTTACACCTAGAAACCCCATTCAAACCTATTTAGGTTCATCTTACGGTGGACATGTTTGCCTGAAAAGGAATCTTTGAAATGTTTCATAGTTTTAGAAATATAGTGCTTTCAATTTGAGAAATTTATAATGGCAGATAGTGGCACGTCAAAAAATCTTTCACCTAGAAACTCCATTCACACGTTTTATAATTCAGCTTACTGTGGAGACACATGCTGGAACTTTTTACTTTGAAATGTTTTGTAGTTTCTGAGTTATTTAAGTTATACGCCCAATGCATTCCCAATGGCAATAGCACAAACTTTGGCATGCTACTAGTCCTACATACTTACACCTAGAAACCCCATTCAAACCTATTTAGGTTCATCTTATGGTGGACATGTTTGCCTGAAAAGGAATCTTTGAAATGTTTCATCGTTTTAGAAATATAGTGCTTTCAAATTTGAGACATTTACAATGGGGCTCAATGGCAGATATTGGCACGTCAAAAAAGCACTTTCACCTAGAAACTCCATTCACACTTTTTATAATTCAGCTTTCTGTGGAGACACATGCTGGAACTTTTTACTTTGAAATGTTTTGTAGTTTCTGAGTTATTTAAGTTAAACGCCCAATGCATTCCCAATGGCAATAGCACAAACTTTGGCATGCTACTAGTCCTACATACTTACACCTAGAAACCCCATTCAAACCTATTTAGGTTCATCTTACGGTGGACATGTTTGCCTGAAAAGGAATCTTTGAAATGTTTCATCGTTTTAGAAATATAGTGCTTTCAAATTTGAGACATTTACAATGGGGCTCAATGGCAGATATTGGCACGTCAAAAAAGCACTTTCACCTAGAAACTCCATTCACACTTTTTATAATTCAGCTTTCTGTGGAGACACATGCTGGAACTTTTTACTTTGAAATGTTTTGTAGTTTCTGAGTTATTTAAGTTAAACGCCCAATGCATTCCCAATGGCAATAGCACAAACTTTGGCATGCTACTAGTCCTACATACTTACACCTAGAAACCCCATTCAAACCTATTTAGGTTCATCTTACGGTGGACATGTTTGCCTGAAAAGGAATCTTTGAAATGTTTCATCGTTTTAGAAATATAGTGCTTTCAAATTTGAGACATTTACAATGGGGTTCAATGGCAGATATTGGCACGTCAAAAAATCACTTTCACCTAGAAACTCCATTCACACTTTTTATAATTCAGCTTTCTGTGGAGACACATGCTGGAACTTTTTACTTTGAAATGTTTTGTAGTTTCTGAGTTATTTAAGTTAAACGCCCAATGCATTCCCAATGGCAATAGCACAAACTTTGGCATGCTACTAGTCCTACATACTTACACCTAGAAACCCCATTCAAACCTATTTAGGTTCATCTTACGGTGGACATGTTTGCCTGAAAAGGAATCTTTGAAATGTTTCATCGTTTTAGAAATATAGTGCTTTCAAATTTGAGACATTTACAATGGGGCTCAATGGCAGATATTGGCACGTCAAAAAAGCACTTTCACCTAGAAACTCCATTCACACTTTTTATAATTCCGCTTTCTGTGGAGACACATGCTGGAACTTTTTACTTTGAAATGTTTTGTAGTTTCTGAGTTATTTAAGTTATACGCCCAATGCATTCCCAATGGCAATAGCACAAACTTTGGCATGCTACTAGTCCTACATACTTACACCTAGAAACCCCATTCAAACCTATTTAGGTTCATCTTATGGTGGACATGTTTGCCTGAAAAGGAATCTTTGAAATGTTTTATCGTTTTAGAAATATAGTGCTTTCAAATTTGAGACATTTACAATGGGGCTCAATGGCAGATATTGGCACGTCAAAAAAGCACTTTCACCTAGAAACTCCATTCACACTTTTTATAATTCAGCTTTCTGTGGAGACACATGCTGGAACTTTTTACTTTGAAATGTTTTGTAGTTTCTGAGTTATTTAAGTTAAACGCCCAATGCATTCCCAATGGCAATAGCACAAACTTTGGCATGCTACTAGTCCTACATACTTACACCTAGAAACCCCATTCAAACCTATTTAGGTTCATCTTACGGTGGACATGTTTGCCTGAAAAGGAATCTTTGAAATGTTTCATCGTTTTAGAAATATAGTGCTTTCAAATTTGAGACATTTACAATGGGGCTCAATGGCAGATATTGGCACGTCAAAAAAGCACTTTCACCTAGAAACTCCATTCACACTTTTTATAATTCAGCTTTCTGTGGAGACACATGCTGGAACTTTTTACTTTGAAATGTTTTGTAGTTTCTGAGTTATTTAAGTTAAACGCCCAATGCATTCCCAATGGCAATAGCACAAACTTTGGCATGCTACTAGTCCTACATACTTACACCTAGAAACCCCATTCAAACCTATTTAGGTTCATCTTACGGTGGACATGTTTGCCTGAAAAGGAATCTTTGAAATGTTTCATCGTTTTAGAAATATAGTGCTTTCAAATTTGAGACATTTACAATGGGGCTCAATGGCAGATATTGGCACGTCAAAAAAGCACTTTCACCTAGAAACTCCATTCACACTTTTTATAATTCAGCTTTCTGTGGAGACACATGCTGGAACTTTTTACTTTGAAATGTTTTGTAGTTTCTGAGTTATTTAAGTTAAACGCCCAATGCATTCCCAATGGCAATAGCACAAACTTTGGCATGCTACTAGTCCTACATACTTACACCTAGAAACCCCATTCAAACCTATTTAGGTTCATCTTACGGTGGACATGTTTGCCTGAAAAGGAATCTTTGAAATGTTTCATCGTTTTAGAAATATAGTGCTTTCAAATTTGAGACATTTACAATGGGGTTCAATGGCAGATATTGGCACGTCAAAAAATCACTTTCACCTAGAAACTCCATTCACACTTTTTATAATTCAGCTTTCTGTGGAGACACATGCTGGAACTTTTTACTTTGAAATGTTTTGTAGTTTCTGAGTTATTTAAGTTAAACGCCCAATGCATTCCCAATGGCAATAGCACAAACTTTGGCATGCTACTAGTCCTACATACTTACACCTAGAAACCCCATTCAAACCTATTTAGGTTCATCTTACGGTGGACATGTTTGCCTGAAAAGGAATCTTTGAAATGTTTCATTGTTTTAGAAATATAGTGCTTTCAAATTTGAGACATTTACAATGGGGCTCAATGGCAGATATTGGCACGTCAAAAAAGCACTTTCACCTAGAAACTCCATTCACACTTTTTATAATTCCGCTTTCTGTGGAGACACATGCTGGAACTTTTTACTTTGAAATGTTTTGTAGTTTCTGAGTTATTTAAGTTAAACGCCCAATGCATTCCCAATGGCAATAGCACAAACTTTGGCATGCTACTAGTCCTACATACTTACACCTAGAAACCCCATTCAAACCTATTTAGGTTCATCTTACGGTGGACATGTTTGCCTGAAAAGGAATCTTTGAAATGTTTTATCGTTTTAGAAATATAGTGCTTTCAAATTTGAGACATTTACAATGGGGCTCAATGGCAGATATTGGCACGTCAAAAAAGCACTTTCACCTAGAAACTCCATTCACACTTTTTATAATTCAGCTTTCTGTGGAGACACATGCTGGAACTTTTTACTTTGAAATGTTTTGTAGTTTCTGAGTTATTTAAGTTAAACACCCAATGCATTCCCAATGGCAATAGCACAAATTTTGGCATGCTACTAGTCCTACATACTTACACCTAGAAACCCCATTCAAACCTATTTAGGTTCATCTTACGGTGGACATGTTTGCCTGAAAAGGAATCTTTGAAATGTTTCATCGTTTTAGAAATATAGTGCTTTCAAATTTGAGACATTTACAATGGGGCTCAATGGCAGATTTTGGCAAGTAAAGATTTGAGTGGGGTTTGAACACACAATCTCCAGATCATGCAGCCAGTGTGTTAGCTAAGTCACTGATCTACTTGCTACCTGCCACAACACAGTCTGCTGTTCCCTTTGAGTACAACATTGATACAAAAATAAAATACAAAAAATAAAATAACAGGAGATTTGTCTATTGTTTATTTTGCTTTTGTTTATCTCTAGGCGTTCGAATGTTTATGAACCACAATGGAAACACGTCTCTGGCTCTTCTGTCATTATCTATTCTGCCTTTTAAGAACAGCATGCACAGTAGCTCACTGGGTACAGAGCCTGCCTGGGAATCAGGAGGCTGCAGGTTCAAGTCCTGGCTCTGACATAGTGTCCCAAAATCATGAAAATATGACATAATATATTATGCCGTCCCAAACCATGGACTATAGTAAGTCGATTTTTCATGATTTTCATCTTTTTTTCAAATCCTCCAAAATCATGAAAAACGACATGCTATAGTATGCCGTCCGAAACCATGAACTATAGTATGTCGTTTTTTCATGATTTTCATCTTTTTTTCAAATAGTCCAAAATCACGAAAAACGACATGCTATAGTATGCCGTCCGAAAAAAATTATAACTTTGGCATGCTACTAGTCCTACATACTTACACCTAGAAACCCCATTCAAACCTATTTAGGTTCATCTTACGGTGGACATGTTTGCCTGAAAAGGAATCTTTGAAATGTTTCATAGTTTTAGAAATATAGTGCTTTCAATTTGAGAAATGTATAATGGCAGATAGTGGCACGTCAAAAAATCTTTCACCTAGAAACTCCATTCACACGTTTTATAATTCAGCTTACTGTGGAGACACATGCTGGAACTTTTTACTTTGAAATATTTTGTAGTTTCTGAGTTATTTAAGTTATACGCCCAATGCATTCCCAATGGCAATAGCACAAACTTTGGCATGCTACTAGTCCTACATACTTACACCTAGAAACCCCATTCAAACCTATTTAGGTTCATCTTATGGTGGACATGTTTGCCTGAAAAGGAATCTTTGAAATGTTTCATCGTTTTAGAAATATAGTGCTTTCAAATTTGAGACATTTACAATGGGGCTCAATGGCAGATATTGGCACGTCAAAAAAGCACTTTCACCTAGAAACTCCATTCACACTTTTTATAATTCAGCTTTCTGTGGAGACACATGCTGGAACTTTTTACTTTGAAATGTTTTGTAGTTTCTGAGTTATTTAAGTTAAACGCCCAATGCATTCCCAATGGCAATAGCACAAACTTTGGCATGCTACTAGTCCTACATACTTACACCTAGAAACCCCATTCAAACCTATTTAGGTTCATCTTACGGTGGACATGTTTGCCTGAAAAGGAATCTTTGAAATGTTTCATCGTTTTAGAAATATAGTGCTTTCAAATTTGAGACATTTACAATGGGGCTCAATGGCAGATATTGGCACGTCAAAAAAGCACTTTCACCTAGAAACTCCATTCACACTTTTTATAATTCAGCTTTCTGTGGAGACACATGCTGGAACTTTTTACTTTGAAATGTTTTGTAGTTTCTGAGTTATTTAAGTTAAACGCCCAATGCATTCCCAATGGCAATAGCACAAACTTTGGCATGCTACTAGTCCTACATACTTACACCTAGAAACCCCATTCAAACCTATTTAGGTTCATCTTACGGTGGACATGTTTGCCTGAAAAGGAATCTTTGAAATGTTTCATCGTTTTAGAAATATAGTGCTTTCAAATTTGAGACATTTACAATGGGGCTCAATGGCAGATATTGGCACGTCAAAAAAGCACTTTCACCTAGAAACTCCATTCACACTTTTTATAATTCAGCTTTCTGTGGAGACACATGCTGGAACTTTTTACTTTGAAATGTTTTGTAGTTTCTGAGTTATTTAAGTTAAACGCCCAATGCATTCCCAATGGCAATAGCACAAACTTTGGCATGCTACTAGTCCTACATACTTACACCTAGAAACCCCATTCAAACCTATTTAGGTTCATCTTACGGTGGACATGTTTGCCTGAAAAGGAATCTTTGAAATGTTTCATCGTTTTAGAAATATAGTGCTTTCAAATTTGAGACATTTACAATGGGGTTCAATGGCAGATATTGGCACGTCAAAAAATCACTTTCACCTAGAAACTCCATTCACACTTTTTATAATTCAGCTTTCTGTGGAGACACATGCTGGAACTTTTTACTTTGAAATGTTTTGTAGTTTCTGAGTTATTTAAGTTAAACGCCCAATGCATTCCCAATGGCAAAGCACAAACTTTGGCATGCTACTAGTCCTACATACTTACACCTAGAAACCCCATTCAAACCTATTTAGGTTCATCTTACGGTGGACATGTTTGCCTGAAAAGGAATCTTTGAAATGTTTCATCGTTTTAGAAATATAGTGCTTTTAAATTTGAGAAATTCAGAATGGGGGTCAATGGCAGATTTTGGCAAGTAAAGATTTGAGTGGGGTTTGAACCCACAATCTCCAGATCATGCAGCCAGTGTGCTAAGTCACTGATCTACTTGCTACCTGCCACAACACAGTCTGCTCTTCCCTTTGAGTACAACATTGATACAAAAATAAAATAAAAAAAATAAAATAACAGGAGATTTGTCTATTGTTTATATTGCTTTTGTTTATCTCTAGACGTTCGAATGTTTATGAACCACAATGGAAACATGTCTCTGGCTCTTCTGTCATTATCTATTCTGCCTTTTAAGAACAGCATGCACAGTAGCTCACTGGGTACAGAGCCTGCCTGGGAATCAGGAGACTGCAGGTTCAAGTCCTGGCTCTCACATAGTGTCCCGAAAATATGACATAATATATTATGCCGTCCCAAACCATGGACTATAGTATGTCGATTTTTCATGATTTTCATCTTTTTTTCAAATCCTCCAAAATCATGAAAAACGACATGCTATAGTATGCCGTCCGAAAGCATGAACTATAGTATGTCGTTTTTTCTTGATTTTCATCTTTTTTTCAAATAGTCCAAAATCACGAAAAACGACATGCTATAGTATGCCCTCCGAAAAAAATTATAACTTTGGCATGCTACTAGTCCTACATACTTACACCTAGAAACCCCATTCAAACCTATTTAGGTTCATCTTACGGTGGACATGTTTGCCTGAAAAGGAATCTTTGAAATGTTTCATAGTTTTAGAAATATAGTGCTTTCAATTTGAGAAATTTATAATGGCAGATAGTGGCACGTCAAAAAATCTTTCACCTAGAAACTCCATTCACACGTTTTATAATTCAGCTTACTGTGGAGACACATGCTGGAACTTTTTACTTTGAAATGTTTTGTAGTTTCTGAGTTATTTAAGTTATACGCCCAATGCATTCCCAATGGCAATAGCACAAACTTTGGCATGCTACTAGTCCTACATACTTACACCTAGAAACCCCATTCAAACCTATTTAGGTTCATCTTATGGTGGACATGTTTGCCTGAAAAGGAATCTTTGAAATGTTTCATCGTTTTAGAAATATAGTGCTTTCAAATTTGAGACATTTACAATGGGGCTCAATGGCAGATATTGGCACGTCAAAAAAGCACTTTCACCTAGAAACTCCATTCACACTTTTTATAATTCAGCTTTCTGTGGAGACACATGCTGGAACTTTTTACTTTGAAATGTTTTGTAGTTTCTGAGTTATTTAAGTTAAACGCCCAATGCATTCCCAATGGCAATAGCACAAACTTTGGCATGCTACTAGTCCTACATACTTACACCTAGAAACCCCATTCAAACCTATTTAGGTTCATCTTACGGTGGACATGTTTGCCTGAAAAGGAATCTTTGAAATGTTTCATCGTTTTAGAAATATAGTGCTTTCAAATTTGAGACATTTACAATGGGGCTCAATGGCAGATATTGGCACGTCAAAAAAGCACTTTCACCTAGAAACTCCATTCACACTTTTTATAATTCCGCTTTCTGTGGAGACACATGCTGGAACTTTTTACTTTGAAATGTTTTGTAGTTTCTGAGTTATTTAAGTTAAACGCCCAATGCATTCCCAATGGCAATAGCACAAACTTTGGCATGCTACTAGTCCTACATACTTACACCTAGAAACCCCATTCAAACCTATTTAGGTTCATCTTACGGTGGACATGTTTGCCTGAAAAGGAATCTTTGAAATGTTTCATCGTTTTAGAAATATAGTGCTTTCAAATTTGAGACATTTACAATGGGGCTCAATGGCAGATATTGGCAAGTCAAAAAAGCACTTTCACCTAGAAACTCCATTCACACTTTTTATAATTCCGCTTTCTGTGGAGACACATGCTGGAACTTTTTACTTTGAAATGTTTTGTAGTTTCTGAGTTATTTAAGTTAAACGCCCAATGCATTCCCAATGGCAATATCACAAACTTTGGCATGCTACTAGTCCTACATACTTACACCTAGAAACCCCATTCAAACCTATTTAGGTTCATCTTACGGTGGACATGTTTGCCTGAAAAGGAATCTTTGAAATGTTTTATCGTTTTAGAAATATAGTGCTTTCAAATTTGAGACATTTACAATGGGGCTCAATGGCAGATATTGGCACGTCAAAAAAGCACTTTCACCTAGAAACTCCATTCACACTTTTTATAATTCAGCTTTCTGTGGAGACACATGCTGGAACTTTTTACTTTGAAATGTTTTGTAGTTTCTGAGTTATTTAAGTTAAACGCCCAATGCATTCCCAATGGCAATAGCACAAATTTTGGCATGCTACTAGTCCTACATACTTACACCTAGAAACCCCATTCAAACCTATTTAGGTTCATCTTACGGTGGACATGTTTGCCTGAAAAGGAATCTTTGAAATGTTTCATCGTTTTAGAAATATAGTGCTTTCAAATTTGAGACATTTACAATGGGGCTCAATGGCAGATTTTGGCAAGTAAAGATTTGAGTGGGGTTTGAACACACAATCTCCAGATCATGCAGCCAGTGTGTTAGCTAACTCACTGATCTACTTGCTACCTGCCACAACACAGTCTGCTGTTCCCTTTGAGTACAACATTGATACAAAAATAAAATACAAAAAATAAAATAACAGGAGATTTGTCTATTGTTTATTTTGCTTTTGTTTATCTCTAGGCGTTCGAATGTTTATGAACCACAATGGAAACACGTCTCTGGCTCTTCTGTCATTATCTATTCTGCCTTTTAAGAACAGCATGCACAGTAGCTCACTGGGTACAGAGCCTGCCTGGGAATCAGGAGGCTGCAGGTTCAAGTCCTGGCTCTGACATAGTGTCCCAAAATCATGAAAATATGACATAATATATTATGCCGTCCCAAACCATGGACTATAGTAAGTCGATTTTTCATGATTTTCATCTTTTTTTCAAATCCTCCAAAATCATGAAAAACGACATGCTATAGTATGCCGTCCGAAAGCATGAACTATAGTATGTCGTTTTTTCTTGATTTTCATCTTTTTTTCAAATAGTCCAAAATCACGAAAAACGACATGCTATAGTATGCCCTCCGAAAAAAATTATAACTTTGGCATGCTACTAGTCCTACATACTTACACCTAGAAACCCCATTCAAACCTATTTAGGTTCATCTTACGGTGGACATGTTTGCCTGAAAAGGAATCTTTGAAATGTTTCATAGTTTTAGAAATATAGTGCTTTCAATTTGAGAAATTTATAATGGCAGATAGTGGCACGTCAAAAAATCTTTCACCTAGAAACTCCATTCACACGTTTTATAATTCAGCTTACTGTGGAGACACATGCTGGAACTTTTTACTTTGAAATGTTTTGTAGTTTCTGAGTTATTTAAGTTATACGCCCAATGCATTCCCAATGGCAATAGCACAAACTTTGGCATGCTACTAGTCCTACATACTTACACCTAGAAACCCCATTCAAACCTATTTAGGTTCATCTTATGGTGGACATGTTTGCCTGAAAAGGAATCTTTGAAATGTTTCATCGTTTTAGAAATATAGTGCTTTCAAATTTGAGACATTTACAATGGGGCTCAATGGCAGATATTGGCACGTCAAAAAAGCACTTTCACCTAGAAACTCCATTCACACTTTTTATAATTCAGCTTTCTGTGGAGACACATGCTGGAACTTTTTACTTTGAAATGTTTTGTAGTTTCTGAGTTATTTAAGTTAAACGCCCAATGCATTCCCAATGGCAATAGCACAAACTTTGGCATGCTACTAGTCCTACATACTTACACCTAGAAACCCCATTCAAACCTATTTAGGTTCATCTTACGGTGGACATGTTTGCCTGAAAAGGAATCTTTGAAATGTTTCATCGTTTTAGAAATATAGTGCTTTCAAATTTGAGACATTTACAATGGGGCTCAATGGCAGATATTGGCACGTCAAAAAAGCACTTTCACCTAGAAACTCCATTCACACTTTTTATAATTCAGCTTTCTGTGGAGACACATGCTGGAACTTTTTACTTTGAAATGTTTTGTAGTTTCTGAGTTATTTAAGTTAAACGCCCAATGCATTCCCAATGGCAATAGGACAAACTTTGGCATGCTACTAGTCCTACATACTTACACCTAGAAACCCCATTCAAACCTATTTAGGTTCATCTTACGGTGGACATGTTTGCCTGAAAAGGAATCTTTGAAATGTTTCATCGTTTTAGAAATATAGTGCTTTCAAATTGGGACATTTACAATGGGGCTCAATGGCAGATATTGGCAAGTCAAAAAAGCACTTTCACCTAGAAACTCCATTCACACTTTTTATAATTCCGCTTTCTGTGGAGACACATGCTGGAACTTTTTACTTTGAAATGTTTTGTAGTTTCTGAGTTATTTAAGTTAAACGCCCAATGCATTCCCAATGGCAATATCACAAACTTTGGCATGCTACTAGTCCTACATACTTACACCTAGAAACCCCATTCAAACCTATTTAGGTTCATCTTACGGTGGACATGTTTGCCTGAAAAGGAATCTTTGAAATGTTTTATCGTTTTAGAAATATAGTGCTTTCAAATTTGAGACATTTACAATGGGGCTCAATGGCAGATATTGGCACGTCAAAAAAGCACTTTCACCTAGAAACTCCATTCACACTTTTTATAATTCAGCTTTCTGTGGAGACACATGCTGGAACTTTTTACTTTGAAATGTTTTGTAGTTTCTGAGTTATTTAAGTTAAACGCCCAATGCATTCCCAATGGCAATAGCACAAATTATGGCATGCTACTAGTCCTACATACTTACACCTAGAAACCCCATTCAAACCTATTTAGGTTCATCTTACGGTGGACATGTTTGCCTGAAAAGGAATCTTTGAAATGTTTCATCGTTTTAGAAATATAGTGCTTTCAAATTTGAGACATTTACAATGGGGTTCAATGGCAGATATTGGCACGTCAAAAAAGCACTTTCACCTAGAAACTCCATTCACACTTTTTATAATTCAGCTTTCTGTGGAGACACATGCTGGAACTTTTTACTTTGAAATGTTTTGTAGTTTCTGAGTTATTTAAGTTAAACGCCCAATGCATTCCCAATGGCAATAGCACAAACTTTGGCATGCTACTAGTCCTACATACTTACACCTAGAAACCCCATTCAAACCTATTTAGGTTCATCTTACGGTGGACATGTTTGCCTGAAAAGGAATCTTTGAAATGTTTCATCGTTTTAGAAATATAGTGCTTTCAAATTTGAGACATTTACAATGGGGCTCAATGGCAGATATTGGCACGTCAAAAAAGCACTTTCACCTAGAAACTCCATTCACACTTTTTATAATTCAGCTTTCTGTGGAGACACATGCTGGAACTTTTTACTTTGAAATGTTTTGTAGTTTCTGAGTTATTTAAGTTAAACGCCCAATGCATTCCCAATGGCAATAGCACAAACTTTGGCATGCTACTAGTCCTACATACTTACACCTAGAAACCCCATTCAAACCTATTTAGGTTCATCTTACGGTGGACATGTTTGCCTGAAAAGGAATCTTTGAAATGTTTCATCGTTTTAGAAATATAGTGCTTTTAAATTTGAGACATTTACAATGGGGTTCAATGGCAGATATTGGCACGTCAAAAAAGCACTTTCACCTAGAAACTCCATTCACACTTTTTATAATTCAGCTTTCTGTGGAGACACATGCTGGAACTTTTTACTTTGAAATGTTTTGTAGTTTCTGAGTTATTTAAGTTAAACGCCCAATGCATTCCCAATGGCAATAGCACAAATTTTGGCATGCTACTAGTCCTACATACTTACACCTAGAAACCCCATTCTAACCTATTTAGGTTCATCTTACGGTGGACATGTTTGCCTGAAAAGGAATCTTTGAAATGTTTCATCGTTTTAGAAATATAGTGCTTTCAAATTTGAGACATTTACAATGGGGTTCAATGGCAGATATTGGCACGTCAAAAAAGCACTTTCACCTAGAAACTCCATTCACACTTTTTATAATTCAGCTTTCTGTGGAGACACATGCTGGAACTTTTTACTTTGAAATGTTTTGTAGTTTCTGAGTTTTTTAAGTTAAACGCCCAATGCATTCCCAATGGCAATAGCACAAACTTTGGCATGCTACTAGTCCTACATACTTACACCTAGAAACCCCATTCAAACCTATTTAGGTTCATCTTACGGTGGACATGTTTGCCTGAAAAGGAATCTTTGAAATGTTTCATCGTTTTAGAAATATAGTGCTTTCAAATTTGAGACATTTACAATGGGGCTCAATGGCAGATTTTGGCAAGTAAAGATTTGAGTGGGGTTTGAACACACAATCTCCAGATCATGCAGCCAGTGTGTTAGCTAACTCACTGATCTACTTGCTACCTGCCACAACACAGTCTGCTGTTCCCTTTGAGTACAACATTGATACAAAAATAAAATACAAAAAATAAAATAACAGGAGATTTGTCTATTGTTTATTTTGCTTTTGTTTATCTCTAGGCGTTCGAATGTTTATGAACCACAATGGAAACACGTCTCTGGCTCTTCTGTCATTATCTATTCTGCCTTTTAAGAACAGCATGCACAGTAGCTCACTGGGTACAGAGCCTGCCTGGGAATCAGGAGGCTGCAGGTTCAAGTCCTGGCTCTGACATAGTGTCCCAAAATCATGAAAATATGACATAATATATTATGCCGTCCCAAACCATGGACTATAGTAAGTCGATTTTTCATGATTTTCATCTTTTTTTCAAATCCTCCAAAATCATGAAAAACGACATGCTATAGTATGCCGTCCGAAAGCATGAACTATAGTATGTCGTTTTTTCTTGATTTTCATCTTTTTTTCAAATAGTCCAAAATCACGAAAAACGACATGCTATAGTATGCCCTCCGAAAAAAATTATAACTTTGGCATGCTACTAGTCCTACATACTTACACCTAGAAACCCCATTCAAACCTATTTAGGTTCATCTTACGGTGGACATGTTTGCCTGAAAAGGAATCTTTGAAATGTTTCATAGTTTTAGAAATATAGTGCTTTCAATTTGAGAAATTTATAATGGCAGATAGTGGCACGTCAAAAAATCTTTCACCTAGAAACTCCATTCACACGTTTTATAATTCAGCTTACTGTGGAGACACATGCTGGAACTTTTTACTTTGAAATGTTTTGTAGTTTCTGAGTTATTTAAGTTATACGCCCAATGCATTCCCAATGGCAATAGCACAAACTTTGGCATGCTACTAGTCCTACATACTTACACCTAGAAACCCCATTCAAACCTATTTAGGTTCATCTTATGGTGGACATGTTTGCCTGAAAAGGAATCTTTGAAATGTTTCATCGTTTTAGAAATATAGTGCTTTCAAATTTGAGACATTTACAATGGGGCTCAATGGCAGATATTGGCACGTCAAAAAAGCACTTTCACCTAGAAACTCCATTCACACTTTTTATAATTCAGCTTTCTGTGGAGACACATGCTGGAACTTTTTACTTTGAAATGTTTTGTAGTTTCTGAGTTATTTAAGTTAAACGCCCAATGCATTCCCAATGGCAATAGCACAAACTTTGGCATGCTACTAGTCCTACATACTTACACCTAGAAACCCCATTCAAACCTATTTAGGTTCATCTTACGGTGGACATGTTTGCCTGAAAAGGAATCTTTGAAATGTTTCATCGTTTTAGAAATATAGTGCTTTCAAATTTGAGACATTTACAATGGGGCTCAATGGCAGATATTGGCACGTCAAAAAAGCACTTTCACCTAGAAACTCCATTCACACTTTTTATAATTCAGCTTTCTGTGGAGACACATGCTGGAACTTTTTACTTTGAAATGTTTTGTAGTTTCTGAGTTATTTAAGTTAAACGCCCAATGCATTCCCAATGGCAATAGCACAAACTTTGGCATGCTACTAGTCCTACATACTTACACCTAGAAACCCCATTCAAACCTATTTAGGTTCATCTTACGGTGGACATGTTTGCCTGAAAAGGAATCTTTGAAATGTTTCATCGTTTTAGAAATATAGTGCTTTCAAATTGGGACATTTACAATGGGGCTCAATGGCAGATATTGGCAAGTCAAAAAAGCACTTTCACCTAGAAACTCCATTCACACTTTTTATAATTCCGCTTTCTGTGGAGACACATGCTGGAACTTTTTACTTTGAAATGTTTTGTAGTTTCTGAGTTATTTAAGTTAAACGCCCAATGCATTCCCAATGGCAATATCACAAACTTTGGCATGCTACTAGTCCTACATACTTACACCTAGAAACCCCATTCAAACCTATTTAGGTTCATCTTACGGTGGACATGTTTGCCTGAAAAGGAATCTTTGAAATGTTTTATCGTTTTAGAAATATAGTGCTTTCAAATTTGAGACATTTACAATGGGGCTCAATGGCAGATATTGGCACGTCAAAAAAGCACTTTCACCTAGAAACTCCATTCACACTTTTTATAATTCAGCTTTCTGTGGAGACACATGCTGGAACTTTTTACTTTGAAATGTTTTGTAGTTTCTGAGTTATTTAAGTTAAACGCCCAATGCATTCCCAATGGCAATAGCACAAATTTTGGCATGCTACTAGTCCTACATACTTACACCTAGAAACCCCATTCAAACCTATTTAGGTTCATCTTACGGTGGACATGTTTGCCTGAAAAGGAATCTTTGAAATGTTTCATCGTTTTAGAAATATAGTGCTTTCAAATTTGAGACATTTACAATGGGGTTCAATGGCAGATATTGGCACGTCAAAAAAGCACTTTCACCTAGAAACTCCATTCACACTTTTTATAATTCAGCTTTCTGTGGAGACACATGCTGGAACTTTTTACTTTGAAATGTTTTGTAGTTTCTGAGTTATTTAAGTTAAACGCCCAATGCATTCCCAATGGCAATAGCACAAACTTTTGCATGCTACTAGTCCTACATACTTACACCTAGAAACCCCATTCAAACCTATTTAGGTTCATCTTATGGTGGACATGTTTGCCTGAAAAGGAATCTTTGAAATGTTTCATCGTTTTAGAAATATAGTGCTTTCAAATTTGAGACATTTACAATGGGGCTCAATGGCAGATATTGGCACGTCAAAAAAGCACTTTCACCTAGAAACTCCATTCACACTTTTTATAATTCAGCTTTCTGTGGAGACACATGCTGGAACTTTTTACTTTGAAATGTTTTGTAGTTTCTGAGTTATTTAAGTTAAACGCCCAATGCATTCCCAATGGCAATAGCACAAACTTTGGCATGCTACTAGTCCTACATACTTACACCTAGAAACCCCATTCAAACCTATTTAGGTTCATCTTACGGTGGACATGTTTGCCTGAAAAGGAATCTTTGAAATGTTTCATCGTTTTAGAAATATAGTGCTTTCAAATTTGAGACATTTACAATGGGGCTCAATGGCAGATATTGGCACGTCAAAAAAGCACTTTCACCTAGAAACTCCATTCACACTTTTTATAATTCCGCTTTCTGTGGAGACACATGCTGGAACTTTTTACTTTGAAATGTTTTGTAGTTTCTGAGTTATTTAAGTTAAACGCCCAATGCATTCCCAATGGCAATAGCACAAACTTTGGCATGCTACTAGTCCTACATACTTACACCTAGAAACCCCATTCAAACCTATTTAGGTTCATCTTACGGTGGACATGTTTGCCTGAAAAGGAATCTTTGAAATGTTTCATCGTTTTAGAAATATAGTGCTTTCAAATTTGAGACATTTACAATGGGGCTCAATGGCAGATATTGGCAAGTCAAAAAAGCACTTTCACCTAGAAACTCCATTCACACTTTTTATAATTCCGCTTTCTGTGGAGACACATGCTGGAACTTTTTACTTTGAAATGTTTTGTAGTTTCTGAGTTATTTAAGTTAAACGCCCAATGCATTCCCAATGGCAATAGCACAAATTTTGGCATGCTACTAGTCCTACATACTTACACCTAGAAACCCCATTCAAACCTATTTAGGTTCATCTTACGGTGGACATGTTTGCCTGAAAAGGAATCTTTGAAATGTTTCATCGTTTTAGAAATATAGTGCTTTCAAATTTGAGACATTTACAATGGGGCTCAATGGCAGATTTTGGCAAGTAAAGATTTGAGTGGGGTTTGAACACACAATCTCCAGATCATGCAGCCAGTGTGTTAGCTAACTCACTGATCTACTTGCTACCTGCCACAACACAGTCTGCTGTTCCCTTTGAGTACAACATTGATACAAAAATAAAATACAAAAAATAAAATAACAGGAGATTTGTCTATTGTTTATTTTGCTTTTGTTTATCTCTAGGCGTTCGAATGTTTATGAACCACAATGGAAACACGTCTCTGGCTCTTCTGTCATTATCTATTCTGCCTTTTAAGAACAGCATGCACAGTAGCTCACTGGGTACAGAGCCTGCCTGGGAATCAGGAGGCTGCAGGTTCAAGTCCTGGCTCTGACATAGTGTCCCAAAATCATGAAAATATGACATAATGCCGTCCCAAACCATGGACTATAGTAAGTCGATTTTTCATGATTTTCATCTTTTTTTCAAATCCTCCAAAATCATGAAAAACGACATGCTATAGTATGCCGTCCGAAAGCATGAACTATAGTATGTCGTTTTTTCTTGATTTTCATCTTTTTTTCAAATAGTCCAAAATCACGAAAAACGACATGCTATAGTATGCCCTCCGAAAAAAATTATAACTTTGGCATGCTACTAGTCCTACATACTTACACCTAGAAACCCCATTCAAACCTATTTAGGTTCATCTTACGGTGGACATGTTTGCCTGAAAAGGAATCTTTGAAATGTTTCATAGTTTTAGAAATATAGTGCTTTCAATTTGAGAAATTTATAATGGCAGATAGTGGCACGTCAAAAAATCTTTCACCTAGAAACTCCATTCACACGTTTTATAATTCAGCTTACTGTGGAGACACATGCTGGAACTTTTTACTTTGAAATGTTTTGTAGTTTCTGAGTTATTTAAGTTAAACGCCCAATGCATTCCCAATGGCAATAGCACAAACTTTGGCATGCTACTAGTCCTACATACTTACACCTAGAAACCCCATTCAAACCTATTTAGGTTCATCTTACGGTGGACATGTTTGCCTGAAAAGGAATCTTTGAAATGTTTCATCGTTTTAGAAATATAGTGCTTTCAAATTTGAGACATTTACAATGGGGCTCAATGGCAGATATTGGCACGTCAAAAAAGCACTTTCACCTAGAAACTCCATTCACACTTTTTATAATTCAGCTTTCTGTGGAGACACATGCTGGAACTTTTTACTTTGAAATGTTTTGTAGTTTCTGAGTTATTTAAGTTAAACGCCCAATGCATTCCCAATGGCAATAGCACAAACTTTGGCATGCTACTAGTCCTACATACTTACACCTAGAAACCCCATTCAAACCTATTTAGGTTCATCTTACGGTGGACATGTTTGCCTGAAAAGGAATCTTTGAAATGTTTCATCGTTTTAGAAATATAGTGCTTTCAAATTGGGACATTTACAATGGGGCTCAATGGCAGATATTGGCAAGTCAAAAAAGCACTTTCACCTAGAAACTCCATTCACACTTTTTATAATTCCGCTTTCTGTGGAGACACATGCTGGAACTTTTTACTTTGAAATGTTTTGTAGTTTCTGAGTTATTTAAGTTAAACGCCCAATGCATTCCCAATGGCAATATCACAAACTTTGGCATGCTACTAGTCCTACATACTTACACCTAGAAACCCCATTCAAACCTATTTAGGTTCATCTTACGGTGGACATGTTTGCCTGAAAAGGAATCTTTGAAATGTTTTATCGTTTTAGAAATATAGTGCTTTCAAATTTGAGACATTTACAATGGGGCTCAATGGCAGATATTGGCACGTCAAAAAAGCACTTTCACCTAGAAACTCCATTCACACTTTTTATAATTCAGCTTTCTGTGGAGACACATGCTGGAACTTTTTACTTTGAAATGTTTTGTAGTTTCTGAGTTATTTAAGTTAAACGCCCAATGCATTCCCAATGGCAATAGCACAAATTTTGGCATGCTACTAGTCCTACATACTTACACCTAGAAACCCCATTCAAACCTATTTAGGTTCATCTTACGGTGGACATGTTTGCCTGAAAAGGAATCTTTGAAATGTTTCATCGTTTTAGAAATATAGTGCTTTCAAATTTGAGACATTTACAATGGGGTTCAATGGCAGATATTGGCACGTCAAAAAAGCACTTTCACCTAGAAACTCCATTCACACTTTTTATAATTCAGCTTTCTGTGGAGACACATGCTGGAACTTTTTACTTTGAAATGTTTTGTAGTTTCTGAGTTATTTAAGTTAAACGCCCAATGCATTCCCAATGGCAATAGCACAAACTTTGGCATGCTACTAGTCCTACATACTTACACCTAGAAACCCCATTCAAACCTATTTAGGTTCATCTTACGGTGGACATGTTTGCCTGAAAAGGAATCTTTGAAATGTTTCATCGTTTTAGAAATATAGTGCTTTCAAATTTGAGACATTTACAATGGGGCTCAATGGCAGATATTGGCAAGTCAAAAAAGCACTTTCACCTAGAAACTCCATTCACACTTTTTATAATTCCGCTTTCTGTGGAGACACATGCTGGAACTTTTTACTTTGAAATGTTTTGTAGTTTCTGAGTTATTTAAGTTAAACGCCCAATGCATTCCCAATGGCAATATCACAAACTTTGGCATGCTACTAGTCCTACATACTTACACCTAGAAACCCCATTCAAACCTATTTAGGTTCATCTTACGGTGGACATGTTTGCCTGAAAAGGAATCTTTGAAATGTTTTATCGTTTTAGAAATATAGTGCTTTCAAATTTGAGACATTTACAATGGGGCTCAATGGCAGATATTGGCACGTCAAAAAAGCACTTTCACCTAGAAACTCCATTCACACTTTTTATAATTCAGCTTTCTGTGGAGACACATGCTGGAACTTTTTACTTTGAAATGTTTTGTAGTTTCTGAGTTATTTAAGTTAAACGCCCAATGCATTCCCAATGGCAATAGCACAAATTTTGGCATGCTACTAGTCCTACATACTTACACCTAGAAACCCCATTCAAACCTATTTAGGTTCATCTTACGGTGGACATGTTTGCCTGAAAAGGAATCTTTGAAATGTTTCATCGTTTTAGAAATATAGTGCTTTCAAATTTGAGACATTTACAATGGGGCTCAATGGCAGATTTTGGCAAGTAAAGATTTGAGTGGGGTTTGAACACACAATCTCCAGATCATGCAGCCAGTGTGTTAGCTAACTCACTGATCTACTTGCTACCTGCCACAACACAGTCTGCTGTTCCCTTTGAGTACAACATTGATACAAAAATAAAATACAAAAAATAAAATAACAGGAGATTTGTCTATTGTTTATTTTGCTTTTGTTTATCTCTAGGCGTTCGAATGTTTATGAACCACAATGGAAACACGTCTCTGGCTCTTCTGTCATTATCTATTCTGCCTTTTAAGAACAGCATGCACAGTAGCTCACTGGGTACAGAGCCTGCCTGGGAATCAGGAGGCTGCAGGTTCAAGTCCTGGCTCTGACATAGTGTCCCAAAATCATGAAAATATGACATAATATATTATGCCGTCCCAAACCATGGACTATAGTAAGTCGATTTTTCATGATTTTCATCTTTTTTTCAAATCCTCCAAAATCATGAAAAACGACATGCTATAGTATGCCGTCCGAAAGCATGAACTATAGTATGTCGTTTTTTCTTGATTTTCATCTTTTTTTCAAATAGTCCAAAATCACGAAAAACGACATGCTATAGTATGCCCTCCGAAAAAAATTATAACTTTGGCATGCTACTAGTCCTACATACTTACACCTAGAAACCCCATTCAAACCTATTTAGGTTCATCTTACGGTGGACATGTTTGCCTGAAAAGGAATCTTTGAAATGTTTCATAGTTTTAGAAATATAGTGCTTTCAATTTGAGAAATTTATAATGGCAGATAGTGGCACGTCAAAAAATCTTTCACCTAGAAACTCCATTCACACGTTTTATAATTCAGCTTACTGTGGAGACACATGCTGGAACTTTTTACTTTGAAATGTTTTGTAGTTTCTGAGTTATTTAAGTTATACGCCCAATGCATTCCCAATGGCAATAGCACAAACTTTGGCATGCTACTAGTCCTACATACTTACACCTAGAAACCCCATTCAAACCTATTTAGGTTCATCTTATGGTGGACATGTTTGCCTGAAAAGGAATCTTTGAAATGTTTCATCGTTTTAGAAATATAGTGCTTTCAAATTTGAGACATTTACAATGGGGCTCAATGGCAGATATTGGCACGTCAAAAAAGCACTTTCACCTAGAAACTCCATTCACACTTTTTATAATTCAGCTTTCTGTGGAGACACATGCTGGAACTTTTTACTTTGAAATGTTTTGTAGTTTCTGAGTTATTTAAGTTAAACGCCCAATGCATTCCCAATGGCAATAGCACAAACTTTGGCATGCTACTAGTCCTACATACTTACACCTAGAAACCCCATTCAAACCTATTTAGGTTCATCTTACGGTGGACATGTTTGCCTGAAAAGGAATCTTTGAAATGTTTCATCGTTTTAGAAATATAGTGCTTTCAAATTTGAGACATTTACAATGGGGCTCAATGGCAGATATTGGCACGTCAAAAAAGCACTTTCACCTAGAAACTCCATTCACACTTTTTATAATTCAGCTTTCTGTGGAGACACATGCTGGAACTTTTTACTTTGAAATGTTTTGTAGTTTCTGAGTTATTTAAGTTAAACGCCCAATGCATTCCCAATGGCAATAGCACAAACTTTGGCATGCTACTAGTCCTACATACTTACACCTAGAAACCCCATTCAAACCTATTTAGGTTCATCTTACGGTGGACATGTTTGCCTGAAAAGGAATCTTTGAAATGTTTCATCGTTTTAGAAATATAGTGCTTTCAAATTGGGACATTTACAATGGGGCTCAATGGCAGATATTGGCAAGTCAAAAAAGCACTTTCACCTAGAAACTCCATTCACACTTTTTATAATTCCGCTTTCTGTGGAGACACATGCTGGAACTTTTTACTTTGAAATGTTTTGTAGTTTCTGAGTTATTTAAGTTAAACGCCCAATGCATTCCCAATGGCAATATCACAAACTTTGGCATGCTACTAGTCCTACATACTTACACCTAGAAACCCCATTCAAACCTATTTAGGTTCATCTTACGGTGGACATGTTTGCCTGAAAAGGAATCTTTGAAATGTTTTATCGTTTTAGAAATATAGTGCTTTCAAATTTGAGACATTTACAATGGGGCTCAATGGCAGATATTGGCACGTCAAAAAAGCACTTTCACCTAGAAACTCCATTCACACTTTTTATAATTCAGCTTTCTGTGGAGACACATGCTGGAACTTTTTACTTTGAAATGTTTTGTAGTTTCTGAGTTATTTAAGTTAAACGCCCAATGCATTCCCAATGGCAATAGCACAAATTTTGGCATGCTACTAGTCCTACATACTTACACCTAGAAACCCCATTCAAACCTATTTAGGTTCATCTTACGGTGGACATGTTTGCCTGAAAAGGAATCTTTGAAATGTTTCATCGTTTTAGAAATATAGTGCTTTCAAATTTGAGACATTTACAATGGGGTTCAATGGCAGATATTGGCACGTCAAAAAAGCACTTTCACCTAGAAACTCCATTCACACTTTTTATAATTCAGCTTTCTGTGGAGACACATGCTGGAACTTTTTACTTTGAAATGTTTTGTAGTTTCTGAGTTATTTAAGTTAAACGCCCAATGCATTCCCAATGGCAATAGCACAAACTTTGGCATGCTACTAGTCCTACATACTTACACCTAGAAACCCCATTCAAACCTATTTAGGTTCATCTTACGGTGGACATGTTTGCCTGAAAAGGAATCTTTGAAATGTTTCATCGTTTTAGAAATATAGTGCTTTCAAATTTGAGACATTTACAATGGGGCTCAATGGCAGATATTGGCACGTCAAAAAAGCACTTTCACCTAGAAACTCCATTCACACTTTTTATAATTCAGCTTTCTGTGGAGACACATGCTGGAACTTTTTACTTTGAAATGTTTTGTAGTTTCTGAGTTATTTAAGTTAAACGCCCAATGCATTCCCAATGGCAATAGCACAAACTTTGGCATGCTACTAGTCCTACATACTTACACCTAGAAACCCCATTCAAACCTATTTAGGTTCATCTTACGGTGGACATGTTTGCCTGAAAAGGAATCTTTGAAATGTTTCATCGTTTTAGAAATATAGTGCTTTTAAATTTGAGACATTTACAATGGGGTTCAATGGCAGATATTGGCACGTCAAAAAAGCACTTTCACCTAGAAACTCCATTCACACTTTTTATAATTCAGCTTTCTGTGGAGACACATGCTGGAACTTTTTACTTTGAAATGTTTTGTAGTTTCTGAGTTATTTAAGTTAAACGCCCAATGCATTCCCAATGGCAATAGCACAAATTTTGGCATGCTACTAGTCCTACATACTTACACCTAGAAACCCCATTCTAACCTATTTAGGTTCATCTTACGGTGGACATGTTTGCCTGAAAAGGAATCTTTGAAATGTTTCATCGTTTTAGAAATATAGTGCTTTCAAATTTGAGACATTTACAATGGGGTTCAATGGCAGATATTGGCACGTCAAAAAAGCACTTTCACCTAGAAACTCCATTCACACTTTTTATAATTCAGCTTTCTGTGGAGACACATGCTGGAACTTTTTACTTTGAAATGTTTTGTAGTTTCTGAGTTTTTTAAGTTAAACGCCCAATGCATTCCCAATGGCAATAGCACAAACTTTGGCATGCTACTAGTCCTACATACTTACACCTAGAAACCCCATTCAAACCTATTTAGGTTCATCTTACGGTGGACATGTTTGCCTGAAAAGGAATCTTTGAAATGTTTCATCGTTTTAGAAATATAGTGCTTTCAAATTTGAGACATTTACAATGGGGCTCAATGGCAGATTTTGGCAAGTAAAGATTTGAGTGGGGTTTGAACACACAATCTCCAGATCATGCAGCCAGTGTGTTAGCTAACTCACTGATCTACTTGCTACCTGCCACAACACAGTCTGCTGTTCCCTTTGAGTACAACATTGATACAAAAATAAAATACAAAAAATAAAATAACAGGAGATTTGTCTATTGTTTATTTTGCTTTTGTTTATCTCTAGGCGTTCGAATGTTTATGAACCACAATGGAAACACGTCTCTGGCTCTTCTGTCATTATCTATTCTGCCTTTTAAGAACAGCATGCACAGTAGCTCACTGGGTACAGAGCCTGCCTGGGAATCAGGAGGCTGCAGGTTCAAGTCCTGGCTCTGACATAGTGTCCCAAAATCATGAAAATATGACATAATATATTATGCCGTCCCAAACCATGGACTATAGTAAGTCGATTTTTCATGATTTTCATCTTTTTTTCAAATCCTCCAAAATTATGAAAAACGACATGCTATAGTATGCCGTCCGAAAGCATGAACTATAGTATGTCGTTTTTTCTTGATTTTCATCTTTTTTTCAAATAGTCCAAAATCACGAAAAACGACATGCTATAGTATGCCCTCCGAAAAAAATTATAACTTTGGCATGCTACTAGTCCTACATACTTACACCTAGAAACCCCATTCAAACCTATTTAGGTTCATCTTACGGTGGACATGTTTGCCTGAAAAGGAATCTTTGAAATGTTTCATAGTTTTAGAAATATAGTGCTTTCAATTTGAGAAATTTATAATGGCAGATAGTGGCACGTCAAAAAATCTTTCACCTAGAAACTCCATTCACACGTTTTATAATTCAGCTTACTGTGGAGACACATGCTGGAACTTTTTACTTTGAAATGTTTTGTAGTTTCTGAGTTATTTAAGTTATACGCCCAATGCATTCCCAATGGCAATAGCACAAACTTTGGCATGCTACTAGTCCTACATACTTACACCTAGAAACCCCATTCAAACCTATTTAGGTTCATCTTATGGTGGACATGTTTGCCTGAAAAGGAATCTTTGAAATGTTTCATCGTTTTAGAAATATAGTGCTTTCAAATTTGAGACATTTACAATGGGGCTCAATGGCAGATATTGGCACGTCAAAAAAGCACTTTCACCTAGAAACTCCATTCACACTTTTTATAATTCAGCTTTCTGTGGAGACACATGCTGGAACTTTTTACTTTGAAATGTTTTGTAGTTTCTGAGTTATTTAAGTTAAACGCCCAATGCATTCCCAATGGCAATAGCACAAACTTTGGCATGCTACTAGTCCTACATACTTACACCTAGAAACCCCATTCAAACCTATTTAGGTTCATCTTACGGTGGACATGTTTGCCTGAAAAGGAATCTTTGAAATGTTTCATCGTTTTAGAAATATAGTGCTTTCAAATTTGAGACATTTACAATGGGGCTCAATGGCAGATATTGGCACGTCAAAAAAGCACTTTCACCTAGAAACTCCATTCACACTTTTTATAATTCAGCTTTCTGTGGAGACACATGCTGGAACTTTTTACTTTGAAATGTTTTGTAGTTTCTGAGTTATTTAAGTTAAACGCCCAATGCATTCCCAATGGCAATAGCACAAACTTTGGCATGCTACTAGTCCTACATACTTACACCTAGAAACCCCATTCAAACCTATTTAGGTTCATCTTACGGTGGACATGTTTGCCTGAAAAGGAATCTTTGAAATGTTTCATCGTTTTAGAAATATAGTGCTTTCAAATTGGGACATTTACAATGGGGCTCAATGGCAGATATTGGCAAGTCAAAAAAGCACTTTCACCTAGAAACTCCATTCACACTTTTTATAATTCCGCTTTCTGTGGAGACACATGCTGGAACTTTTTACTTTGAAATGTTTTGTAGTTTCTGAGTTATTTAAGTTAAACGCCCAATGCATTCCCAATGGCAATATCACAAACTTTGGCATGCTACTAGTCCTACATACTTACACCTAGAAACCCCATTCAAACCTATTTAGGTTCATCTTACGGTGGACATGTTTGCCTGAAAAGGAATCTTTGAAATGTTTTATCGTTTTAGAAATATAGTGCTTTCAAATTTGAGACATTTACAATGGGGCTCAATGGCAGATATTGGCACGTCAAAAAAGCACTTTCACCTAGAAACTCCATTCACACTTTTTATAATTCAGCTTTCTGTGGAGACACATGCTGGAACTTTTTACTTTGAAATGTTTTGTAGTTTCTGAGTTATTTAAGTTAAACGCCCAATGCATTCCCAATGGCAATAGCACAAACTTTGGCATGCTACTAGTCCTACATACTTACACCTAGAAACCCCATTCAAACCTATTTAGGTTCATCTTACGGTGGACATGTTTGCCTGAAAAGGAATCTTTGAAATGTTTCATCGTTTTAGAAATATAGTGCTTTCAAATTTGAGACATTTACAATGGGGCTCAATGGCAGATATTGGCACGTCAAAAAAGCACTTTCACCTAGAAACTCCATTCACACTTTTTATAATTCCGCTTTCTGTGGAGACACATGCTGGAACTTTTTACTTTGAAATGTTTTGTAGTTTCTGAGTTATTTAAGTTAAACGCCCAATGCATTCCCAATGGCAATAGCACAAACTTTGGCATGCTACTAGTCCTACATACTTACACCTAGAAACCCCATTCAAACCTATTTAGGTTCATCTTACGGTGGACATGTTTGCCTGAAAAGGAATCTTTGAAATGTTTCATCGTTTTAGAAATATAGTGCTTTCAAATTTGAGACATTTACAATGGGGCTCAATGGCAGATATTGGCACGTCAAAAAAGCACTTTCACCTAGAAACTCCATTCACACTTTTTATAATTCAGCTTTCTGTGGAGACACATGCTGGAACTTTTTACTTTGAAATGTTTTGTAGTTTCTGAGTTATTTAAGTTAAACGCCCAATACATTCCCAATGGCAATAGCACAAACTTTGGCATGCTACTAGTCCTACATACTTACACATATAAACCCCATTCAAACCTATTTAGGTTCATCTTACGGTGGACATGTTTGCCTGAAAAGGAATCTTTGAAATGTTTCATCGTTTTAGAAATATAGTGCTTTCAAATTTGAGACATTTACAATGGGGCTCAATGGCAGATATTGGCACGTCAAAAAATCACTTTCACCTAGAAACTCCATTCACACTTTTTATAATTCAGCTTTCTGTGGAGACACATGCTGGAACCTTTTACTTTGAAATGTTTTGTAGTTTCTGAGTTATTTAAGTTAAACGCCCAATGCATTCCCAATGGCAATAGCACAAACTTTGGCATGCTACTAGTCCTACATACTTACACCTAGAAACCCCATTCAAACCTATTTAGGTTCATCTTACGGTGGACATGTTTGCCTGAAAAGGAATCTTTGAAATGTTTCATCGTTTTAGAAATATAGTGCTTTCAAATTTGAGACATTTACAATGGGGCTCAATGGCAGATATTGGCACGTCAAAAAAGCACTTTCACCTAGAAACTCCATTCACACTTTTTATAATTCAGCTTTCTGTGGAGACACATGCTGGAACTTTTTACTTTGAAATGTTTTGTAGTTTCTGAGTTATTTAAGTTAAACGCCCAATGCATTCCCAATGGCAATAGCACAAACTTTGGCATGCTACTAGTCCTACATACTTACACCTAGAAACCCCATTCAAACCTATTTAGGTTCATCTTACGGTGGACATGTTTGCCTGAAAAGGAATCTTTGAAATGTTTCATCGTTTTAGAAATATAGTGCTTTCAAATTGGGACATTTACAATGGGGCTCAATGGCAGATATTGGCAAGTCAAAAAAGCACTTTCACCTAGAAACTCCATTCACACTTTTTATAATTCCGCTTTCTGTGGAGACACATGCTGGAACTTTTTACTTTGAAATGTTTTGTAGTTTCTGAGTTATTTAAGTTAAACGCCCAATGCATTCCCAATGGCAATATCACAAACTTTGGCATGCTACTAGTCCTACATACTTACACCTAGAAACCCCATTCAAACCTATTTAGGTTCATCTTACGGTGGACATGTTTGCCTGAAAAGGAATCTTTGAAATGTTTTATCGTTTTAGAAATATAGTGCTTTCAAATTTGAGACATTTACAATGGGGCTCAATGGCAGATATTGGCACGTCAAAAAAGCACTTTCACCTAGAAACTCCATTCACACTTTTTATAATTCAGCTTTCTGTGGAGACACATGCTGGAACTTTTTACTTTGAAATGTTTTGTAGTTTCTGAGTTATTTAAGTTAAACGCCCAATGCATTCCCAATGGCAATAGCACAAACTTTGGCATGCTACTAGTCCTACATACTTACACCTAGAAACCCCATTCAAACCTATTTAGGTTCATCTTACGGTGGACATGTTTGCCTGAAAAGGAATCTTTGAAATGTTTCATCGTTTTAGAAATATAGTGCTTTCAAATTTGAGACATTTACAATGGGGCTCAATGGCAGATATTGGCACGTCAAAAAAGCACTTTCACCTAGAAACTCCATTCACACTTTTTATAATTCCGCTTTCTGTGGAGACACATGCTGGAACTTTTTACTTTGAAATGTTTTGTAGTTTCTGAGTTATTTAAGTTAAACGCCCAATGCATTCCCAATGGCAATAGCACAAACTTTGGCATGCTACTAGTCCTACATACTTACACCTAGAAACCCCATTCAAACCTATTTAGGTTCATCTTACGGTGGACATGTTTGCCTGAAAAGGAATCTTTGAAATGTTTCATCGTTTTAGAAATATAGTGCTTTCAAATTTGAGACATTTACAATGGGGCTCAATGGCAGATATTGGCACGTCAAAAAAGCACTTTCACCTAGAAACTCCATTCACACTTTTTATAATTCAGCTTTCTGTGGAGACACATGCTGGAACTTTTTACTTTGAAATGTTTTGTAGTTTCTGAGTTATTTAAGTTAAACGCCCAATACATTCCCAATGGCAATAGCACAAACTTTGGCATGCTACTAGTCCTACATACTTACACATATAAACCCCATTCAAACCTATTTAGGTTCATCTTACGGTGGACATGTTTGCCTGAAAAGGAATCTTTGAAATGTTTCATCGTTTTAGAAATATAGTGCTTTCAAATTTGAGACATTTACAATGGGGCTCAATGGCAGATATTGGCACGTCAAAAAATCACTTTCACCTAGAAACTCCATTCACACTTTTTATAATTCAGCTTTCTGTGGAGACACATGCTGGAACCTTTTACTTTGAAATGTTTTGTAGTTTCTGAGTTATTTAAGTTAAACGCCCAATGCATTCCCAATGGCAATAGCACAAACTTTGGCATGCTACTAGTCCTACATACTTACACCTAGAAACCCCATTCAAACCTATTTAGGTTCATCTTACGGTGGACATGTTTGCCTGAAAAGGAATCTTTGAAATGTTTCATCGTTTTAGAAATATAGTGCTTTTAAATTTGAGAAATTCAGAATGGGGGTCAATGGCAGATTTTGGCAAGTAAAGATTTGAGTGGGGTTTGAACCCACAATCTCCAGATCATGCAGCCAGTGTGCTAAGTCACTGATCTACTTGCTACCTGCCACAACACAATCTGCTCTTCCCTTTGAGTACAACATTGATACAAAAATAAAATACAAAAAATAAAATAACAGGAGATTTGTCTATTGTTTATTTTGCTGTTGTTTATCTCTAGACGTTCGAATGTTTATGAACCACAATGGAAACACGTCTCTGGCTCTTCTGTCATTATCTATTCTGCCTTTTAAGAACAGCATGCACAGTAGCTCACTGGGTACAGAGCCTGCCTGGGAATCAGGAGGCTGCAGGTTCAAGTCCTGGCTCTGACATAGTGTCCCAAAATCATGAAAATATGACATAATATATTATGCCGTCCCAAACCATGGACTATAGTATGTCGATTTTTCATGATTTTCATATTTTTTTCAAATCCTCCAAAATCATGAAAAACGACATGCTATAGTATGCCGTCCGAAACCATGAACTATAGTATGTCGTTTTTTCATGATTTTCATATTTTTTTCAAATAGTCCAAAATCACGAAAAACGACATGCTATAGTATGCCTTCCGAAAAAAATTATAACTTTGGCATGCTACTAGTCCTACATACTTACACCTAGAATCCCCATTCAAACCTATTTAGGTTCATCTTACGGTGGACATGTTTGCCTGAAAAGGAATCTTTGAAATGTTTCATAGTTTTAGAAATATAGTGCTTTCAATTTGAGAAATTTATAATGGCAGATAGTGGCACGTCAAAAAGCACTTTCACCTAGAAACGCCATTCACACTTTTTATAATTCAGCTTACTGTGGAGACACATGCTGGAACTTTTTACTTTGAAATGTTTTGTAGTTTCTGAGTTATTTAACTTAAACGCCCAATGCATTCTCAATGACAATAGCACAAACTTTGGCATGCTACTAGTCCTACATACTTACACCTAGAAACCCCATTCAAACCTATTTAGGTTCATCTTTTGGTGGACATCTTTACCTGAAAAGGAATATTTGAAATGTTCCATAGTTTTAGAAATATAGTTCTTTCAAATTTGAGAAATTTATAATGGGGCTCAATGGCAGATATTGGCACGTCAAAAAATCACTTTCACCTAGAAACTCCATTCACACTTTTTATAATTCAGCTTACTGTGGAGACTCATCCTGGAACTTTTTACTTTGAAATGTTTTGTAGTTTCTGAGTTATTTAACTTAAACCCCCTATGCATTCTCAATGGCAATAGCACAAACTTTGGCATGGTACTAGTCCTACATACTTACACCTAGAAACCCCATTCAAACCTATTTAGGTTCATCTTACGGTGGACATGTTTGCCTGAAAATGAATCTTTGAAATGTTTCATAGTTTTAGAAATATAGTGCTTTCAAATTTGAGAAATGTATAATATAAATGGTAAATGGTGCATTTATATAGTGCCTTTATCCAAGGCGCTTTACATAGATTGTGCATTACATTCACCCATTCACACACACATTCATACACCGCTTGCAGCGGAAGCCATGCAAGGTACCAACCAGCACATCGGGAGCAATTTGCGGTTCAGTGTCTTGCCCAAGGACACTTCGACATGTAGACAGGAGGAGCCGGGATTCGAACCGCCGACCCATGGATCATTGGACAACCTGCTCTACCTCTTGAGCCACAGTCGCTCAATGGCAGACTCTGGCACGTCAAAAAAAATCACTTTCACCTAGAAACTCCATTCACACTTTTTATAATTCAGCTTATTGTGGACACACATGCTGGAACTTTTTACTTTGAAATGTTTTGTAGTTTCTGAGTTATTTAACTTAAACGCCCAATGCATTCTCAATGGCAATAGCACAAACTTTGGCATGCTACTAGTCCTACATACTTACACCTAGAAACCCAATTCAAACCTATTTAGCTTCATCTTACGGTGGACATGTTTGCCTGAAAAGGAATCTTTGAAATGTTTCATAGTTTTAGAAATATAGTGCTTTCAATTTTGAGAAATTTACAATGGGGCTCAATGGCAGATATTGGCACGTTAAAAAAGCACTTTCACCTAGAAACGCCATTCACACTTTTATAATTTTTTATAATTCAGCTTACTGTGGAGACACATGCTGGAACTTTTTACTTTGAAATGTTTTGTAGTTTCTGAGTTATTTAACTTAAACGCCCAATGCATTCTCAATGGCAATAGCACAAACTTTGCCATGTACCAACTAGTGGGTACTCACACGTTCGTGTTCTGTTTTGTTGATTCAGAATGGAAAATAGAAATATAGAACACAGGTTCAGTGTTGTGTTTTGTTGATTCAGAATGGAAAATAGAAGTATAGAACACAGGTGCAGTGTTCTATTTAGTTGATTCAGAATGGAAAATAGAAGTACAGAACACCCAAAGTGGGGTCCCAGGCTAATTGAGGGAGTTCCCCTTGAGGGAGTTCCAGCTAATTGATAGTTTGGAACTAAATCGACCATTATGGGTCTGTAACTCACTATAAATGGGGGTCCCAGAGATAGAAATGCCATTAAGTGGGGGTCTGTAGACGAATGCAGGTCAAACTGGGGGTCATTGAAATTAAAAGGGTTGAGAATCACCGCTAGAGCCTTCTCTTATGGGGGTCCCTTATGTGGCAGCGGTGGCCGAACGGATAGCGGCGCGGTCTTGATACCGGAAGGTTCCTAGTTCGAATCAGCCGTCCGACACGTTAAAATGACCACCGCTGAAGTGCCCTTGAACAAGGCATTGAACCACTACGATGAAATGTGTTCTATGAGCAGGGCCTGGCTGGAAACAAGTTCTTGAGCTTAGCCCAGATACCCTGGGTAAATATAGATTTCATTTCATTTCCCTGGCATATCTCTTCAAATGGGGGTCCTTTGGGGCATTTATGTTAAATAACTCAAAAACTACAAAACATTTCAACTATATTTCTAAAACTATGAAACATTTCAAAGATTCATTTTTAGGCAAACATGTCCACCGTAAGACGAACATTTTAAAGTTTGAATGGGGTGCACATGTTAATGATTAGACATACCAACAGTCCTATAGTCATTTAATAGTAAGACAAACCTGTGCTGCGGGTTAAAAATCACCCGTGCTGTGGTGTTTCAATGATCTTGTTTTGAAAATGTAGTGCTAGCCTCATTTATAGCATTAATTAAGCAATGGTGCCATTTCTAATATTCTAAAACTTATTTCAGTATTTGGTTTATGGTGGAATGCTTGCTTGCAACATTCAGTCTAAAATGGAAATCTTTAGATCCTTTAGAGTAGACTACAGTTATAATCCTCAATTGTAACATTTGAAAAATATATTTTGGTGCCTTATAGATGATGGCAAATACTGAACTTTTAGAAAACCATTTGTATGAAATGAAATCCCAGTGAACTAGTAGAATGTCCAGCAGATGTCATTGTTGCCACACAGCCCTGTACTTTGCTATGCAGAGCATGCCTTGACATAATGGGAAAATAAAACTACCTGTTGGCTCCTAAAATATGCTTACTGTACTAAGTTTCCTTGTATTGTTCTACAAAATAATTCAAAACTAAATATAATCATCAGGGCCAACACCAGAAATTCTGGTCCGGTGGGCTAGATGGTTAATGTAGACGAGTATTTGGTGAGGGTCAAAATTGCAAATGTTATGTCAGGATAGTTTTAATATGGCCAATTACACAAATATTAAACTTAAAATAAAATTTGGCGTGCCTTTATGCATCCTTAAACAACCTAATCAATAAAGATAAAGTACATTAACCGTACATGTTGTGGTGTAACATTTATTACAGGGCAACACATACTGTAACAAAGTCTTGATCACAGAAAGACAGGAACATATTGTCACAAGAACACGTGCTGAAAATGCCATGCTGTTAGTGTTAGTTTTCACAATTTCTAGTGACCAATGCAAAGTGATTGACAGACAAGTTGACAACGTATTTTATGAGATTAGAGATTTTTTCTGTGGTTCAGGTACAGATATGAGTTAAGGCATAGGTCTACAACATTTGGTCTTACTACATTACACTCTCAAATGCCAGTTACAGGAACACGAAGCTGCCTCTACTCTTGATAGGACAATCCAAATCACAAAAATGATTCTTTGGCACAAAACGCGATGGCCAAAAATAACGAATGAAAACAAGCTCCGTGGTAATTATTTTTTCTCAATATATTTAGAACATACCTGAAGCTACTTAGAATATAGAACAACTAAAATCTGTGTTCCCGTTAACATTTATAAAATGGCACCACAATAACAAAAGTAGAAATAAAAAATAAAATACCACACACACACTACAGAAAGTGATGCGTTGAGTGTAACAGTTTCACACATTCCATGTGCTGAAATGAACAATTAGTCATGAGGCACACAGTGCCTTTGTCCCAGTTAGGCAACAGGATGTCATCAGTGCTTCCCTCAGGCTTACCGGTAATCAATCCAACATGTGATATAATGGATTGGTCAGCAGATTGGATGGATCAATTACGCAATAGGGAGTTTTCTGAAATTACATTCTCTGACCATAAGAAGGGCACTGCATACTTTATACACTAATTATCCATTTCAAAGTATTATTAAAACAAAAGGTAATAGTTTTAGATACTCCTTGAAATATCACAGTGTTGACATTCTGCAAGACTCATAACACGCCACACAACGCAAAATAGAAATCAGGCATAAGGTCTGACTATTTCCTTTGATTTGTTTACAATACTTCAACAAGATGGAAAGACTTAGTCAGACCACTATAATTGTGTTATGCTTGCATAAAAATAACCAAAAGAGCACAATGATAAAAATTCCTTCAGTCATAAAAAAGTAACATCTGAATAGTGGTTAGATTACTTGCCATACAGTTTTTGTAAAATAAAACACAATAGAAGCAAAAGGTTATGCCATATTCAATTACACGCCACATAAAGCATATTGGATAGCAATTTAGCAAAAATATTACTCATCTGATTGTAGGGTAATTATGCAGTCTAGATTGAAGTTGCTGAACTTCACTTAAATGGAAAATATAGCAGCAGAGATAATCACAATATATTCTCAAACTAGATGGACGCAAATGATTAGAATGAGTATTTAAAAGATTGGCCTTATTAATCTGGAATAATAATGGTGACTGACGGAATAAAACATAGCATCACACGTCAGTGAAGGATGACAAATAAAATGCATTAAAGCTGTTATATATGAGGTAATCCAGAATGTCCTGGATGGCTGCTAAAGCTAATCTGTAGAATGTATGGCTTTGTTATGCGTTTTCTAGATTTGCGTTTCATCATACGTGTGTCCATAGCTCACAATAATGTTGAAGATACTGGCAGGTATTGCAACAGGACAACTTAGTCAAACGGTCTCTGTAGGTAGCGACTTGTTGTGATAAGTTAAAACGAATCAAACCATTGTCCTGAGGGTTTGGGCACTTGAGTGGTTAAAATGTCCAAGTGAAGACCTTGTTGTGAGTCTTAAGCCTAATTTATATTTCATTAATACTAGTTTTAAACATGAATCACACGCTTCAACAAGCTCTGCCTCTCAATTATGTATATATATCCAGCCAATATAACAGCTCTAATACTAAAGTGAACATGTATACAGCAAAATTGCCCCTTTCTACACCGTACTTAGTTTATTGTGAGCTGTGTTGCAATTATCTTTTAGCCTTAAACCAATTTACGAACCTGTGTAAACATCTCTCACCAGAAAATAAGGCCCACGCACTGTACTCTGCTCCTCAAAGTGTAGAAATGTATTTGAGCCTAATGGTTATGTTTCAACTGTACCAAGTCTGACGAGGAGCATAGTGAGTGAAAATTACGTTTTATATAAGCTAATATTTGTAATCTTTTCGAAGAGAAGACAGTGCGTGGTCTACTTTCTCGCTAATGATTTTGGATTCTGTCCTGCATCCGTTTTACAATGTTTCAAACTGAGACCATCTGATGCGAACTGACCCCTGACTCTGGTCAGCGGGGTAAGATCAGGAGAGTTTGCCGACAGAATTCCACAATTTATCACTGACCGATCAGGTGCAGAGTGGAAAGAAGCAATGTGTTAAACAAAAAGGGGGACAAAAAAATTAAATAGTCGAAAATACATATAGACTCCTCCAGACATAAGGCACCTGGGACTTATAAGAAACGAAAATTCTCCTGAATTTAGAGTATAAAAACTGTCTGGGGGATGGTGTGTCAAATGTTGTCCTAGTCAAAGGCAGTTGCCATAAAGAGGTGTAAGGGGTTAGAAGCCAGAGGACCATTTTCTTGTCATGCTTGTGGCAGATGTATACGAGATTATTTTAGAGCTATGAACTTCGTGCCAAGATCAGACGGCCATTTGGCTTTGCTGGGACATCATCTGCTGCAGTAGAGGAATCTGAGGGAACAGGAGGAGGAGAGTGGATTATCTGTCTGTCATGGAAACAATGAACTCCAACATTCCTCTGATAATAGAGGGATCATGTGTTCTGAGTCTGTTAGCATGGTGCTGGCATGTGCTCTGGAAAGGCAGTATATTGTGTTAAGTAATTGTAAGTGGTATTTAATTTTTGTATATATATAAAAAACAACAGTTAAAAATGGGGTGCATACGGTTGACTAATGACTGTATAGGACTGTTGGTATGTCTGACAACACCGTCGCTCCCGACATGCACTGCGGGTTAAAACTAACCCGTGCTGCAGGTTAAAATCACCCGTGGCTCCTGACATGTGCTGCGGGTTAAAACTAACCTGTGGCTAAGTCCATGTGCGGTTAGGATTAGGTTAGGGTTTTGGGTAGGGTGTCGGACTAATGTCTGTCGGACAGTTAGTACGTTGGAACAAACACATGCGTTAAAAATAACAATTGACATGTTTAAATGACAAATAAGAATCTTGGCATCTTATACAGCTGAGGTCTGAAGAAATGATAAAAACTAAAACAACCACAGCTACCACCTTGCCCATCTTACCTTGGTGAGATCCACCCCGGTGAGGGCATTAACGGACACGGGCAGCTCAGCCAATAGGCGGTTCACCTCCCCAGTCACACGGCCTCCATCGCCACTCAAGATGACGATCTCACCGGTCCTGGCCAAGGGTGCAGCAATCTTGGCAGCAATCTGTTATAAAACAAACAGCATTTCTCTTTATACTTTGCACCACTTTGAGGACAAGTGATCACATATCTGTTGATGTATGTTGGGCTTTCATTTCCTAATACAGCTGTACCTAATGTCTGGTTTTTGCTTGGTTGCGTGCCATGTTACACACCGGAAATAGCAGATCTACAAGCTCAGGACTTGACAATAACTTTTAGAAGGACTACATTTACTGCACTTGTTCAGGCACGTTCAGGTCATTTTTAAGTGGTGCAACCACTTCCTTAAGTAGCTTTGTGTGTGCCTGGCTGGCTGGCTGGCTACTTGTGTCTGAGCACAGAAATTGCATTTGGTTGGTTTTCAAAACCAAGTGTCACTAGGTGCGTTTCCATAAAGCCGCATTAAGGCTCTTGCGCAAAATCTCCTGGATGGAAACACATCAAAGTGCGAATAAGTCTCCATTTTTCGCAAAAACACTTTTTCGCTTGGAGGTTGCGGATTTAGGCTTTTTCGAAAAAAAGGGAAATGCGCAAATAGTGTATGGAAACACTTGCGGAAAAGGTTTTTAATTAGAAAGCATTGAACTCGCATTATATCGCTTTTGAACAGTTGGGGGGGAAAAAAAACCGAGGCAGTGGAGTGAACGGTGCATGGGAGGGTGGCTAGAGGGAGAGGGAGTGATGTTGTGGATACATATAAGGTCCCAATTTACTACTACCCGACCCGTCCGATTAATAATTGTGTAGTGTGTTCAAAGATCCCCAACCCGAACCCATATGAAGTCTGAGACTCTGAATCCTCCCGAGTTGATCGGGGCGCTCCGATCATTTTGATATCTGGATCGCTAGGCCTACTGTATGGATGCAAGACACACACACACACACACACACACACACACACGTGGTGTAGTAGACTAAACTTTTATATAACCTAGCTGCCTGGGTCCCTGCAGGCTATTCGATTTCGATCCATGCATATGCTTCATCTATTCTTATATATTCATTGCATAAGATAAGCAACCTAAATGTGTAGGCTAAGTTATTTACAACTGTTTGCAGCTGCAATCAATCAATTTACAGTATAAACGACCAGTATGCTCCAATCGAGTCCCGCGACATATAGGCTACATGTGCCCCGAATATATTAAGACAAGCATTACACAACAAATCGTTCTTTGTACGTTCTTTGACTGTATAGGTGTTGTCAATACTGTGAAAGCAGCAGATGCCCGCTGGCTTGCTGTAGACTTGCTGACGGTCGGTGAGCCGCTGACCAGGGATCAGATTACAGCGCAGTATATGGGGTCCCGTCCATTAAACTGAGAGCACGCACAAGCGCATCAAATCCCTAAATCAATGGTGTGAACATGGATTAGGACTACTTTACATGAGCCTCACTTTACTGGCAAAACAGTGTCAACTACTGCATATTTAATGAACTTATTTCATATGCGCATTTTATCAGTTTAATGGAAACACCGACAATTCGCTTTTCTTTTTTCGACTTAATGAACATACGCTTCCTTTTTTCGCAAAGGCTTAATGGAACCGCACCTAGTGTTGTGCAGCCTAACACACACATACATATTAACTGTATATATGATGACTTCAGGTGTATCAGTACAGTACAGTTACCCCACATGGTAACTGTCATTTCTCGACCGTTTCGGATGCGGGGTGGCTCGCCGGAACCGAGCCGGCACCCTGGGCGAGTTCCTGCGGGTACAACTACTCTAAATGCTCCCAGCAGGCACTTGACTCGTGATTGGCAAATCAAAACATTATTATGTTGGTTGCTAATAGAGAGAGATGCTGCTTGGATGTATGGTGGGGGTACCTTGGGCAGAGCCTCCAGGACTAAGGCCGTCTTGGCTGCCGCTCCGTACTGCCGGTAGGCATCAGCTTTTAGCCTCATCTTCTCGGCCTCTGCCTTCCCTATGGCTTCGATGGAACCGGCCTCCGCCTCGCCGATGCACTTGATCTTCTCGGCCTCCGCTTGCGCCGTCAGCACCTTCTTGACCCTAGCGGAAGGGTTAGGACGGAGAATTATTAGATCTAGTGATGTAGTGAGTGTCCTCACTTCAAATGGCACTTGGATGAGTCACATCTGGGAGACATGACAAACGTGGAAAACTACACAGTTAAACAACGACAATGTAATTGAATATTACAAATCTTAATTTTACACCTTCATGTACTTCTCAATAACAGTTCCCTGTACACTTTGGAACATGCTAAAAAAAATGTATTCAAGAAAAAATAACATATCCTTCCATAATCGGTTTGTGGTTGCCTAGAGGCAACAACAGTATGGTTCTTGTTGATTTTTACTACTGAAAGGGGTTGAAAACCACTGTTCTTAAAGTAAAAGGGCCCTGTGTTTTCCACTCACTTATGCCCCTCAGCCAGTTGCTGCATCTTGTACGCCTCGGCCTCGGCGGGCCTTTTGACCGTGGCGATGAGCTCCTTCTCCGTACGCTGGATCTCCTTGTCCTCGATGGTGATCTGCTTCTTCCTCTGCACCACCTCGATCTCGATCTCCTCTAGACGGATCTTCTGCTGCTCCTTGGCCGCCTGAAGCTCGTACGCTAGCTGGGCCTCCGCTTTCTGGGGAAAACAACAAAATGCCATTGAGGAGGCAAATGGGAGTCAGTAGTAGTACTGTACAGCGGTGGTTCACTTTTTAGTCACACCTTTTAGCCTGTGACCAAAAAGAGACATTAGACGTTTGCCCTGGGACACAAACTGGTGAAAATAGCCGATCTACGAGCTTGTAGATCGGTTATTTTCACTACTTCTTATTATTATTATTTGTATTTATGGAATTTCTTAACATTAGTTTGTTCGGTTGTTTTAAAATTTATTTATGGAATTTCTTAACATTAGTTTGTTCGGTTGTTTTAAAATTTATACAATTCCTTAAAAATAATATTTAAAAAACTAAATCTTTTGAAATATATACATTTAATAAACAAAATCTTTGTAGGTAAAAGAAAATGGGAATTTTACTTGAGTCGTGACCCATAAAAATTGGACATCATTACATGCATGAATCATGAAAGGGGCATATTTGTCGTTTATACTGTACCTTTGTGTTGACCTCCTGATTAAAAGAGGCTTTCTGCATCTCTAGCTCGCGTTTGGAATCGGCCATCTTTGTGTCTGCCTGGAACTTGACGTCCATCATCTCCCTCTTGCACTCCGCTTCCTGTTGCAAGGTGGAGCCAAGTTTTAGCGTAAATAGGGAACAAGGACGAGTCACAGCAGCACCTTGCCTGCCTTTAAATGACAACCCACCATTTAGAGCAGTCCAGCCCAGCTAAATGATAGATTATAGGAACCAAATGGAGTGGACAATTATGGGTCTGTAACAGAGTGTTCAGACTTTAGAGAGTGTACAAATGGAACAAAATGTTAAATGTGCCTAACATTGATTTTACAATATAAATTTGGGTCCCGGAGATAGAAATACCATGAAATAGGGCTCCGTAGCCGGATGCATGTCAAACCGTGGGCCCTTGAAATGAAAATGCTTGAGAATCACTGCTAGAGCTGTAAGAATCTTCTCTAATGAGAGACTAGAGTAGTCAATTATTTTTTACACCCACCACTTGCCACTGCTGTTGTACCCTACTGGCTCAACTGCACGTGAGAAGCCCCCACCGGGAGGAGGTAAACATACCCACTTCCTTCCCCACTAGTTGTGTTCGTAGTATACACTCGGCCAAGCCGGACACATCACAGTGGATTCTAACCCATAGATTCGGCTGTGGTGGGCCGGCCGGTACTTTACCACTGCGCCACCAGAGTGCAAACATCAACCCCTTTCGAAAGCCATATCTCACCCTGATGCCTGCGTCTCTCTCTGCTTCCGCTACTCCGATGTCTGCGTCCCTCTGCACGGCAGCCGTTTGCGTCTTCCCCAGAGAGCTCAGGTACTCGACTTTATCATACACATCCTGTCAGAGAGGAAGAGACGCACGGAATGGTTAAAGGTATATTCAGTGATTTGACTTAATTCAAATATCACTTATTTTTTCTGGATAATCCTCCCTACTATAGTGTGCTGACCATATAAGGAGTTCCTCCCTGTCCCCAGTTAGCCCCTGGGGTAAAAAAACCCTAGTTTCAGTTTTGGGTGCGGGTGGCAAAACCGTCATCCAATCAGGATGAGAGGGGCCTTCCTCCAATCATGATCGAGTGGGGGCGGGCCTTGGTGCACATGCTGTTGGCCTGTTGCACTTCCCCCACTGTAGAGCGTGCATGTGCACATTTTGTTACCGGGGCGGACTGGGTGGTTTACCAAATCACCCAAATCACTGAATGCTCCTTTAACACAATTTAGGCATTTAGCAGACGCTCTTAATCCAGAAACCAGCTCAGTGACCTTGTGGTTAGAGTGTCCACCCTGAGACTGGGAGGTCGGGTCATACCAAAGACTCTAAGAAATGTGACCCAGTATCAAGGGTTGGATTGGGGGTAAGTCCCTGCGACATACTAGCGTCATGTCCAGGGGGTGTACTTGCACATCAAGCTGCCTCATGCTACAGAAACAGGAGATAGACTCCTGCCCTGTGGGCCTCATGGCTCGGCAAGGCTACTTACTCTACAGAAACAGGAGATAGACTCCTGCCCTATGGGCCTCATGGCTCGGCAAGGCTACTTACTCTACAGAAACAGGAGATAGACTCCTGCCCTATGGGCCTCATGGCTCGGCAAGGCTACTTACTCTTAATCCAGAGCCATTTACAGTAAGCAAGAGCAACACATGATAATACATCAAATGCATAGAAATAGTCATCAGGGATCATAAGCATATTAAGCAAGCTAAGAACCTAACATCCGGGGGGAGGGGTACAAAAATGGAACTGTTTTGACTGAACTGTTTGTCTGAAGTAACCTGTAAAAAAAACAAAGTAAACATAAAAATAAACTACTGTTAGACTCTCCGTCTAACAGTAGATTATCTGTACAATGAAACTATGAGAATACACTATAGAGTGCTATGTCTACATATGTAATATGTATCTAAATTACACAAGTTTAGCTTTGCAACTTACATTATTTCGGTGGACATGGCAGACACAAAATGCACTCTGAGACACTCATTTTGCCATGGATGTTAACGCCATGTGCCTGCGTCACCCACCTTGATGGTGAAGCTGAGAATCTCAATACCCATGCGGCCCACATCAGGGGAAGCCACATCCCGCACCAGACCTGCAAACTTGTCTCTGTCCTGGTAGATTTGCTCCACTGTCAATGTGCCTAAGATAAAGATTGGGAAGGGATAGTCATTATGTACATAAGTACGATCAGAAAAATAACTAAACTTGAATGCTACTGTATGCAGTGCTTTGAAAAAACTACCTACCGAGAATGGAGCGAAGGTGACCCTCAAGGGTCTGCAAGATGACGCTCTTGATCTCAACCACTGTCTTCCCAAGGAACTGTTCACAGGCGTAGCCCAGTAGCTCATCCTCGGTCATCACCTTCACCTGGAGACCAGGTGGACGGAAGGCGTCAGAGCACAGCACACATACAGCACAGCACAGCACAAACCCAATACACAAACACACAACTTACATACATGTGCGGCGCAAACATTAACAAATTAGGTTCCATGATTTAACCATCAAACCCGCATTCTAGTAACTAAAACACAGATTCTAAAGTACCTAGTCTAAAAAGCCATTTTAAGGTACTGGTACTTATAATAGACAATAATTTCTGTCATATATTCAGAATGAAATTTAATATCCAATATCAATCCAGCTGATGTCAACAAAACCTTGATGCTCCGATACTGTATAATTGTAATAACCAGTTTTTTTGCATACAGAGCATGTATGCCTGGTACGTACTTCTAATACAATTGTATGATGTAGGCCCTACATCATATGTACCCTACATTGTAGGGTACATCATGCCTTTGGTAAATGCATCACGTCCAAAGGATTTAAAATAAAACAGCATGCACTGTGATGCACTATGCTTCTACAATAAGCTGATTAAGAACACTTCGTTAGTAGCAACAGCCTGCAGGATCCATTTTAAGTTGAGGGAAGGGAACACACATTCAAACCAAGGCAAGCAGTCATGTACAACATAAAGTATGCCTGGTTTAAAGAGTTTAAAGAAAAGTACATACAACATATTGAGGGAACTGCTTTCTGAATAGATTCAAAAAGACTCCCAGCTCATGACAATCATGCATTCTCATTGCCTTTCTTTAATATGCATCCCTGAAAAAATGTTTTTTTGACAAAACATTTTACTACGGAATTTGAGTCGTTGACCCAATATAGTGGCTAATGTAGTGCTAGGACGTATACGTTATACAGTGCATTGCTTTTAAATGACTTTTATCAATTCATCACTACTGTTAGAGATTACAAAGATGCAATTATGGCAGTATTTAAATAGATTTGACGGATTCTGGATGTTTCCACTCAAGAAGGAAACATCTAAGCTACCATTTCTAGCCATTTAGTTGCCATTGTACATGTTGTATGTTAAACCTGGACTGTTTAGCTGGGAGTTGGCTCAATGCTTTGAGTAATCTTCATGGAAATGTTCAGTGTCAATCTTAAAGGTTTCATGACATTAATTTATTTATTTTAGGTTTTATGACCTCAATTACACCCACACAACCTGAACTTTGATCATTCAGTGGATTTTCTGTGGTCTGAAGTTTTCTCTGGGGTTTGGAAGCCTTTTGAGCTGCAATGAAAACAGGCAAACAGGCCTCAATAGTGATATCTGCTGGCAAATCCCATTGTCATATATGGAATTTGTGGAGTCTTACATCACAATCCACAGGAAAATCAGAGCACTTGTTTGAGCCAGAAAACCCCAGAGCATCTACTGAATGTTAAAAGTTCAGGTTTTTTGGGTGCAATTGAGCTCAGAAAACCTAAAAAAAAAGAATAATATAGTAGTTTAATATAGTAAGTTCATCACTAAAGGTCCGTACACACCGGGAGCATTTATTTTCTTGCTCAATTTAAACTGCCGTCTGTGTTAGGAGTAGACATAACATGCACACCTACACTGAACGCGATTATTCGCAATTATAACAAGGCAATGGAGTGACTATTATTTTTGAAACTAGGTTGATTTTTCTTTTATCCCACGATTTTGCAACCCATTTTTTCACCCAGGCCCTTTCTGAAACCAGTCTCTTGACTTGAAGTGCTCTCGGGAGGTTCCCTCGTCAGGAAGTGCCCCTCCAGCTGAATCAAGTTCCCTTGATTAGGGTGCTGGGTATAAAAAAAAACTGTTTGGAAATACACTCGCCCTCCTTGTGCAGAAACAGGAAACAGACACCATTCGTTGCCATGGTTACCATCATGCAATTGTGTTACCTGTTATTTTGTTTGTACAGTTATATTGCATTGTGTATGTTTGTGTGGATTTCATTAATATGGACATTTAAAAGGAAATACAGCTTGACTGTCAAATAGGACATGTCATATACATCCATGGTGTTTATAAATAATTGTTAAAAGTTAAAAGTTGTTTTGTTTGTGTGGTTTAATTTATAGTTTTTCACGGTGGGGTTAATAAAGAGCCCTTGTGAACATCAGTTGGAGCGTTGTCTATTCTGCATCAGATGAATATTGTTTAGGAGCAGTTTATTTATCATTTATTTGTGGTGGTACTGCATTTGTAGGTTGCGGTTTCCATGCGGACAGAGAGCAGGGCTGCACAAGGCAATCGAGTCTAGACCGGCACAGACTCGCTCTTGAGGGCTTTATAAGCCACTTCCACTCAAGGCTGCTTGTTTCGGACGACACTTAATATGGCGCAGCCTCGCGTGAACGCGCATATCGCGGGCAAGTGTGTCGGGTGTAAGGCGAGTGGCGAGGAGCTGGTTTCAGAAAGGGGGTATGTGTCAATTATCTAATGTAATCCTGGGCGCTACTCTTCCTCTGCCAACCTGTGGGGGCAGCAGACTGACCTAATGCTTCCTTCCATGAGGAGTCCAAGCTGCTTCTTTTCACCTGACAGGGGGAGAGTTTCCCCAGTCAGACGTAGCATGTGGAAGGAACACGTTATTCCGACCAGTTCCTTTCCCCTCCATCATCAGGCACCCCGGCTGGCCAGGGGGAGGTAGTTTAGACTAGAGAGTAGAGACCAGGATTACTGCACGTTTTTTGTGAGGGTACCTACCCTAGGGGACACGGGGAGAACATGCAAACTCCACACAGAAAGGCCCTTTTGCCAACCCCACCTTTGACACGGAGGAGAGAACATGCCCCCAGCGCCCACAGCATCCCCAGCGGGAATTTAACCCAGGACCTTCTAGCTGTGAGGCAACAGCACTACACTGTGCCACCGTGCCCACAAATAAAGGAGAGGATGTTACACTATTCATTATACATGTCTTAAATTGACATTGAGCTTTTTTGTTAAATAAACATTTGACCTCTTATTTAAGTTATTTTATACCATTTTGGAACCGAAATAGGGAACCGTTAAGAACCGGAATCGGTAGGTCCCTAGGTATAGCACAGGCAAAAGCATTTTCATGTTGTTTATTCGCATTGATCCTGGTGTGTAGTGACCTTGAGAGTCAAAAAGGCCTACAATTACATTTCAATATTGTCAAAATATAGAGCATCAAGTCAGGGAAAAAACAAGATAAAAGAATAAAGGGAATCATTAAGGTTGGCACTGAAAAAAATAGAAAATGAATGGCAATGACCTGGGGATTGTCCAGATTCATCTAATGAGGTAATTGATCACAATTCACATTTGAAAGTTAACAAAAATAAAATACAAATAAAAGCTGTACAGAGAAAGGAAGGTTTTGTGTCATGTACTCCCCTGCAGCTGAAAGTAAAGAGAGAGTGAGCTGGGTCCTTAGGCAACAACACACGTGGTACAGGACATGAGTCCTCAGCGACATGCAGTCATAGCAGGGCTGAGGTCAGGGCAGCCAGTGCTGCTGAGGCCAGGGGCAATGGCAGAGAAAACACAGAAAGCCAGCCAGGCAACCACACTGCAATCTCTCACACAGACAGCAGGGGGGGGGGGGGGGGGGGGCTGTGGCAAGGCCAGCACTGGAATGAAGACTTTCACGTGCAATGGGGATCACCCGCCGCTTCCACCCCCCCCCCCCCCCCCCCCCCCTGCACCCCTCCAACCCCAAAAGGTTCTGAATGGGCTCTATGCTCACAGAATAACTTTTCCTAGCTTCCGGGCCGCTTCTCTACTTCCTTCACAGGTGTTACCGATGATGCTAATTAAGGCTCCGTTCCAGTTAGTGTGCAGTGGTTCTCAAAATTTTGATTTCAATGACCCCCATAACTCGGAGTGTACAAATGGAACCAAATGGACCCGGTCCATTTGGTTCCATTTGTACACCCTCAGAGTTAAACACCATTTGGGTGTGGAAAAGAAGCTCCACTCACGCGGCTGATTGCCCACGCAGTCAGCCGCGTGGGTGGAGCTTCTTTTCCATCCACCAGCTGTCTAAAAACCCGGAAAAGAAGCTGTCCGACAGAGAAAACGTCTGTGGCTGTCGGCTCAGGTCTGGAAACCCTGTCTGTTTGACCAGAATGGAACAGAGCCTCCATTAGTATCATCAGCAACACCTGTGAAGGAAGTAAGGAAGGGGCCCCGAGTTCTTTCCAAAATGGTGTGTTTGCATAGAGCCCATTCAGAGTGCGAACAAGGGCAAACAAAATACAGGAAATTACATGTTTTCTACTCTTTTTTTCCCCCCCCTGCTAACCAGTATCCCAAAGTTGGCAAATAATGATGTTAATGTGTGTTGAATGGAAATGGATAAACTGTAGTTGGCAATTAACCAGGAGGCTTTACACACACACACACACACACACACTCTCTAATCCTGCTACCATAGAAACTTCCACCGTTAGGCTGTGGTCCAATCAGATAGCCGCATCCTCTCTGGCAAGTGTGAAAAGTGTTTGTTCCTATTACTGACAGTGGACTCATTGTAAGCATGGATGGCAAAGTACAAAGGAGAAAAGAGGACGGCTGAACGTGCATATGCTTGCAACTGACAAGCAGGCATGGGTAAAACAGAAGCCTGAGGAAGCCATGAATACAAATAATAATGGATATATCATAAGACAAATCGAAACTCTGCGAAAAACGGTTGGCATTTAAGTTCCGTTTGTCTCTATATATTGGCCCTAATCAATGATGTTATCAAGTACAGGAGATTATTAAGATTGACAGAGGTTAATTTCAGATTTACAATAATACCTCTGTTAAAAGAAAAACATCAATCATAAGAAATATTACAATGCTTTCATGTTGGCAGTGCTTTTGTAAAAGTCAGGGCCAATTTGTATCACATTATTAAAAGGTAGATAATCACAGTTTAATATCAGTATGTATGTGAGCCATGTATTATCATCACATTTAATAGCCAATAGTTTAAAAAGAAATGAACAGATATGTACTTAAAATAATTAAATGAAAGATGAGCCGCATACTGAAACATACATCAGATCTCATATAGCCTCTCTAAGGAACACAGAGGTCTGACTATGCTTTGATATGAGGGACAATCATTCCATCATCTTGCATGAACCAGCAAGTGTATAAACTTGGTTTCTTTGTGTCTTAATCAAGAACACAGGTATATGAAATGCTTTATTCCAGATATAATTTATGGCATGATAATATCAGAGAGGTTTGACAAAACCAGGCACACATTGTAGAATAAATAAAAGCAGCACATAGGCGGGTGCACCTCAATTAAAAAAAACGTTTAAAAAACAACAGAATGATTCACCCTCATATACAGTATACTACGTCTCTGATAACATGATCCCATTGGGTACAGGAGGGTGGCGGCGATCTGGGCACCTCTGGGAAGGTGAGGGAAGGGGGCAAGGGTAGTGGGAGTCTGACCTGGCCTTGGGACTGAGAGAGGCATTCCCGAAAAGTGTAGTGTTTTACCTGAGCCACCCCTGTGACAGTTAAAGCTACACCCTCCGCTGTCTCTACATCATCACACTTGGGCTGCAGGGTCATAATCTCAAGGGTTATCCTGTGAAGAAGGTGGAAAAAATATAAAATAAAAATTGGCATGTTCAGAGGGAAAGCAAATGAAGAAAGGGGGGCCAGAGCACAAAGCACTGAAATGGACCCAAAAACAAAACAAAAAAAAGACATAGAACGACTCCAGTTCAGTGACAATACGGCTAAATGGAATGCTTTTATGCAACAGTTTAATTGTCTTTGGGTCCAAAGGCATATATACTGTATTATTTACATAGCCACTCTCAATTTTGATTAAACAGCCTCATGCAGGTTTGTTCTTGCATTTTGAATTTTGCACTGGGTTCCCTTAGCATCCATTTAGACACACAATTGTCAACAGTAAAAGGAGTGACTCAAATAGCTGTGCAGTGAAGCCCAGGTTAATTGCAGCTGACTCTCTCTCCCTTTTGCTAGAGGGAAGAAAATGACACAGGAGGGGGGTAGAAAACCAGATGGACAAGTGTTAGCTTGTTAGTTCAACCATTTTTGTATGCGTCTTCCCTGTTCAGTGCGAGCGCCACACTCCCTTGCCAGGATTTTTTCTTTCTTGCAGTGCATTACCTGAGCCACCCCTGTCACATCCAAAGGAACACCCTCCGAGGTTTCGATATTCTCGCAGCGACAGAGGATGGTCATAACCTCCAGAGACATTCTATGCAGGCAGGCGGGCAGGCAGAATAGCAGAGGTAGAACATTGTTGGACAAAAGCTGTTAGAAAGGTCAGTAACCAAGGTCAAAGGGAGGAGGGGACGGGGGTGACGGGTGAGGGCAAAGTAAGTAAGTAACTATAGGTATACCGTACGGTCTGTACCAAGTCAAATTGTACTGGTTTTCAAGAGAACTCTCTTATCTGAGCTATACCGCCTTTGATGCTACTGTAAAACACCAGAAACCAACAAGACAGCTAGTTGTGTCTCCGTTAATGCTAAAACACATCGGGACAAAGACCAAAACAATAGTCATTCGTCAGTCAAGATCAGTCAGAATTTACTGCATTTCTGCACCAGTTACACTTGAGATAATGGCAGCAAGGAGATTTGTATAGTGCGTGTGCTTATATTATTGGCTACTGGTGCCAGACTTCCAGTGTAAACCCTTTTATAATAAGGCTCTAAAAGGCTTGACATAACTGTAGTTCCCAGCATCCTCAGACAGAGAGACGCGTTTCACTATCAGTGAATCAATGCATCAGTCTGTCTGACAACAACATGGGACTCGGTTGTTGTTCCGCCTCCCTCCCAGGGGAATTTGATCCATGATGTCATACAGCCCAACATTAACATGATTACAGCATCACGGGTGGGAAGGCAAGCTATCAGACCCTGCTGCATGCAGCCCCTCCCGATTCTGCTGTCCCTGCTGCTAAGCGAATGCACAGGACTTTTACTTCATGTGATGAAGAAAGACCACTGCCATTATACACGAGAGCCAGACCATTTCTTCTACTCTCCTGCAATAGATACCTTTTCTTGTGACCACCGTGCTCTGACTTATGGTGCGTTACCCGTTCAAATCACATAGAAATAAAAGTAATGGGTCGCACACACCAAGATTGCGTTTTTAGTTTTTTAATTCTTGCATGATGGAATCGGAATGACAGACGCCTTCATCAGTGTCAACTGATGAAGGCTGGATTGCTGAAACCCATTACCTTTATTTCTACTTTCCTATGCCACAGAACATGTACAACTAACGAAAATGATGCAAGATTATAGTGCTGCACGATTCTTCTTTTTTTCCTCACCAAGAATTGAGCACACGATTCTCACACAATTTCATTTTTTTTCTCTCTGGAGCCAACTACTGTGGCTTAAAACAGACAACATCAAAGTACTTGACTTAAACCTCTCTCTTGTAGCAAAAACACAAGAGTAACTCAAATTAATTGGACACTAGCCAACTAATACTGCACAATTCTTGCTCAAATTCAGAAATGAGATCACATGTGTCTGAATCTAGATTGCGATCTAATTTTTAAATGAATTGTGCAGCACTACAAGATTATATCAAATGAATACGCCAGGAATCACTAGGATAACCGCTTTGTTAAATAGGGCACGTGGAGTAAAGGGTTAAACCATGCCATGGCTATTGGCTTAATGTGGTTAGGTTCTACCATTGCGTTTCCTAGCAACCGCATAAAAGAAGGGGCCTTGGGTTACCACACAAACACACATTAGGGTGGGTAGAGAGAGACAGGATAAAGACCGACACCAGACAAGGCAAAGCAGGTTAGCAAAGTAGAAATGAACAAGACAAATTACAATTAGACAAGACATACTGTACACAAAATAATATACAAGGGATACAGTGTTGTGGTTATCAGGTTCTCCCAGGAACAATGAACTAAACTATTGTGATTTGTTACTAGTATAATGTCACGTGTTTGGGATTGGTATGACTTGAGAGGTACAGGCATATAACATTTTTCCTGTGGACAGCTCTCTCTAGATTAGTCAACAGGTGAAAATGTGAAGAAGCCCTAAAGATAAGTAGAGTTAGAGATCTCTTCCTTTCTTACAAAGAATGTGAGACTTTGAACTCAATTCCACAACCCCAGTCTGATTTAGCATACAGTCAGTAGTTAACTCGAGCTAGGTTTAAACATGAAAGCATGTTTACAGTTGTTGCACAGAAATGAAGTAATTTTACATGAAAAATGTAGTTAAATAAAAATTGTGAAAAAAAGCTTGGGGGTAGATATTCGGATTCACTCACCCGATAAAGTCATAAGGGTGGGAACTGAGTAAGGGGAAACTCCCACCAAACCCCGCACCTGTGTTGTGTGTCTGCTAAATACCATAATTGTACATTGTTTGTGTGGGTTTGTCTCCCAGCAGTGCTTGTAATATACACTGTATAGGCTCCAGTAAGGCCTGCCACTAACCCAACATCCGGGGAATCCCTCCCCGGAGTCTCTTTTCGTCCTCCACTTCGCAGTCCCGTGGAACTCTAATATTAACCCCCAACTGACTGCCGAGTGTGACCGTGGACCAGGCCACTTCATGGAGCCCACCAGAAGTGTGACCGTGGACCCGGCCTCACAGTGCACCACCAGATGTGGACCAGGCCCCCCCACGGAGCCCACCCTGTCTATCTCTCTTCTATTCTTTCTTCCTTCCTATTCCCCCCCCCGCCCACCCTAGAGTCGGGTTCTGCCTGACGTTTCTTCCTAAAAGGTGAGTTTTTCGTTACCATTGTCGCAATATTGCTTGCTCTGGGTGGATCTTTGTTGGTTGTAATGTGTCTTGAGACAACTTGTTGTGATTTGACACTTTAATAAAATTGAATTGAATTGAATTAAATCATTAAAAAAAAGATTTTTCGGTCATTTGTCTGGAAAGTAATCGTGTTGAAAATATCGTGAAGAATCGTATCGTGAGTTGAGTTGAGTTACATGCCTAGTTGTAGTGTTTGTTTACTGTTAACAGACAATGTTACAGTGCATTTTAACAGCGGGCGAGCATCGGCCAACACATCGCCTGTTATCGGGCGAAAAGATGAATAATTCTTATCATATCGGGCGACGTTCGTCCGCCCACTTTTCGGCCGTTCGCCTGCTATCGGCGGTAGTTGCCGGGTCCCATAGACAAATAATGCACTTGCGGAACATTCGTCTGGCTGTTGCCCGCTGTTAAAATGTACTGTCAGAGTTCTGGGGGTTTAAGTTTGGCTTGAAACCCATTGATATATTATTAATACTAGTCCTTACCCGTTGTGAGATATTGCCTCCCCATAAATACAGTATATGGGTCATGACCCAAGGAATCCAGGGAAAGTGAAATTTTGATTTTACGACCTACGGTTCAAGAGTTATAAGGCAAAATGTAAAGTGGGTGTATAGCGCCACCATGAGGCTGACTGATGTAATTATTTATTACATTAATTTTAATAATTATTATGAACCTCCCCTCCAAGTGTTGTGACTAACGGTTTCTGAGAGAAAAATACTAGATGTGAGTTTTCGCATTTTCCCATGTAAGTGGATGGGTAATTTTAATGCACTAATTAATTAATTATTAATCGATAATTTGTAAAATTGAAAAAAGGGCTTCGTTAAGACCTCCATATTATTATGGTCAATGACTGTGTGACTGTGTGAAAAGTGGGAGTGATTGGTGCAGGCAGTGAGGAGCTACGGCAGTGACAGTGACACACATTCAGACATTTGGTTAATTATAGTATGATGATGACAATGGCGATGATGAATTCATTTTCCCAAAATTAGTTTAATTCCCCTCACTGTGCTCTTTTATATCAATTAGACCTTCGCTAAGTCCCACCCAAGGCCGTTCTTGGCCAATACCACGTTCGCGACGGTTACTAAGTATAAAGCTTTCAATGCTGGTCAAAATGGTTAAGCAGTGTCAATAAATATATTTGCTGTAGCATGTGTGGACAGTACCTCAGAAAGAGAGTTTGTTTTCTTACCTGAGCAAACTAGTCCATTCCATGAATTATTTCGCTCCGTTGTGCAGTTTAATAGTAAATATTAGAAATAAAAATAGGCTCTCATTGACTTCCATTGTAACGTGGAAACAAAGTCACTCTTTTAGCACATAAGCGAACACAACAAAAGCTGATTCTGACTCATGCCGTTTTATTTTTAATCAAAAATGTCAACGTTGTCTTGTTTCGACTAGTTTGTGTAGAAAGAAGATCCGGTAGGTATGCCTACACCGACTGAATCACTTCTGTTCGTGTTGAGTCAAACCGATCCGATTGGTCCAAATCTGTACACCCACTCCTGAAGCGTATTATTGGAATCAATGCCGTTGGATGTAAACAAACATATTTGATCTTCTCCGCTTGTCGCTAAAAACATACACAATGGACGTGTTTGAGGGAGACACTTTAGAAGACACTTTAGGAGAAATGTCTGGTACTGCTTCTCTGCGAGGCTGCAGCTGGGTGTATCTCAAACAGTGTGGCGACTTGTTTACAAACGAAACCTCGCAAGATGTCCCCACGAGAGTTTGGAACACCGCAGTACCGTCAGTATATCTCCGACCAAAATAGTTACTTTATAAATCTATCAAAAGACACATCAATAAACTGTCGGAATCAGCTTTTGTTTTGTTCGCTTATGTGCTAAAAGAGTGACTTTGAGAGCTATTTCCCCGTTACAATGGAAGCCAATGAGGCCTGTTTTTATTGCTAATATTTACTATTAAACTGCACAACGAAGCGAAATAATAGGCCTATCTCACAGCCCGCTTTTCACGCACACTTGCGGTAAATAGTGGTGTCATTAACATTAGCATTTACACGTTTTTTTCTCTGGAGAATCTAAGTACATTTTCTAATGTAAAAATGTGACAGACCAATATTATTATGAAGCAAACAAGATGGTAAATCAGCTCGAACAGATAGAACAAACCTTACCTTGAGAAAACAAAAGTTGTAGACTTCTTAAATTACCTCTGTTAACATGTAGCGTCTATGGAGTGACGTCACGCTATCACCACTAACCCCGAAAGGGGGCGTATTAAGGGGGGCGGGGAAATTCTGTGAGATAGGCTTATCCATGGAATGGACTAGTTTGCTCATAACAACACTTACCCTAGCCGCTTAGATAGAACTTTATGTAGACTTAGATAGCATTTTATACAGACTTATAGCATGTTACGTAGACAGCACTAGAATTGCATTAGTAGTTATAGCACTTTATAGAGCGTCGCAGTCCCGCCCCCTACCATGGACCAGGAAATTATTCTCTGTTCATTTTCCTCATAGACATTTCAGAAAGTATTTATTTAAAGACGTTTACGCCGCGGACAAAGCCAACTCGAGTCGTGACAAATCATGACAACAAACAAAAAAATTTGGGCCGAACAAATAATTAGAAAGAAGAAAAAAAAAACGGCAGGTTACAACACTTTTTTTGTTGTTTTTCTTCTTAGTAATTATTTGCTTGGTCCAAAATATTGTTTGTGTTGTCATGAGTTGTCACGACTCGAGTTGGCTTTGTCCGCGGCGTAACCGTCTTTAAATAAATACTTTTTGAAATGTCTATGGGAAAAATGCATTGGGATTAATTTCCTGGTCCATGGTAGGGGGCGGGACTGCGACGCTCTATAGTATATATGTATAGTATAGTATGTACAGTATAGTTTATATGTATAGTTTCATTATATAGATATTCCACTGTTACGTTCTTAGCTTACGCATGTTTCATGATAACTACTTTTTATGTATGTGATGCATTTGCTTTGCTTTTTGTTCTTGCTTATTGTAAATCGCTCTGGATTAAGAGCGTCTGCTAAATGCCTAAATTGTAACAAGGTAAGAAAACAAACCCTCTTTCTGAGGTCCACACATGCTACAGCAAATATATTTATTGACACTGCTTAACCATTTTGACCAGCATTGAAAGCTTGACCAGGATCCTTACTTAGTAACCGTCGCTAACGTGATATTGGCCAAGAACAGGCTTGGGTGGGACTTAGCGAAGGGCTAATTCAAATTGACTGAAATTATTCAATGCTTATTGACAAAACTAACAAGAGTGTTTTTGTTTTCTTTTGGTTTACTCTTTGAGAACAGCTGTTGGGAATCATTAGTACAGCAGGGACCAGAGTGAAAGGCCTTACCTCTGGATGTCTGAGATGAGCCACCAGGCCCAAGCCCAGCCTCCCACCATATAGGACTTGTCATCTGAGCCACAGCAGCCACCTTAGGAAGAACAAAGACAACATACATAGATGTTAGATAGAAACCCTGGAATTTGTTTCATACAGCCATGGGATATCACTGTATAGAAGTTCAATCATCATCATTATCATCATCATTTTACGACCGCGGTCGAGATCATGGATTTCACAATGCCACGCCAGACTTCCCGGTCCTTCATTGCCATCCCCAGTTCCTGCGTACTGATGCATGTGCCCCTAGCGATGACATCAGGGAACGACAGTTTTCTACCTCTGGTCTGCTTTGAGGCAGGATTCCAGAGAAGAAGGGCCGATATATAACCTCATGATCAGCTCTGTAGCAGTGGCCAGCAAACTGTGTTCTTCTGGATCGGACTAGTGAAGAAACATGGGGAAGAAAGAACTGAAGAAACAGTTCACAGTATCACCAGAGAAGATTATTATGATTCAGCCATGTGTAGTAGTGAAGAAAAATGTGATGTTCCAGACACATTCACTCTAGCTCTTCTAAATGTAGTTTATTCAAATGGTGAAAGTACCTTTCACCACCACATTATAAACTGCTTTTCATTATCTCTGACGGCAGTGACGCACTACATTTCTACCCCTGCCAGGCCGGAACGGCTGTGATACAATCATACAAGATGCTTCACCCTGAGTGGAATTGAGGTTTTCCATAACAACTGTATAGCTCTGGCCAGGAGTTACTAGCGCAACCCTGGTTCTTTGAAATATGAGTGAAGTGTTTCACTATAGATTTTGCACCCCTAGCGTCAACACAGAAGCATTATTTCAGTACCCCCCAGCCAATTTTATTGGCTGGCTGCTCAAGACGGCAGCACCCATCGAGGGGTACCACACTCAAGAAGCCATTCACTGTAGGCCCCTGCTAGTATGGGCTAACAACATCATGACACTTTTGGTCCCGTCCAATAAATGTACAACACACTGACTAAACGGAGCGAATTCAGCACCTGGTGCTCTGTGATAAGAATGGAGGTCAGGAGGATATTTTTTTTTAGGGATAAAATCTAGTGTATATAATTAGTATTACACTGGGTGCCTCTGAGCGCACCACAGTACACAAGTGTCTGACCGATTTTAGAGAGGGGACAATCACAGATAACCGATATGCAACAGATAGTGATTTTTTTTTAGCTGGAATGAAAATAGGCCTTTTCTATGTGGATTGTGCAAAGATTTTGTACCGATATCATGATTATGCACAGTGACAGTAGTACAGACCGCTGCTTTCTTAAACCAATGACTTCAATCAAGATAATATTTTTTTACTTCTCACTCCAAGAGTAAATAAATACTGTAGCAGCTAAATAGGCCCCCCTACTATAGTAGCCTACTTGCAGTAAATGTAACGGATCCCCATTTGATAAAGATATGCGGACCATTTAATACCAAGTACCCCCTGTTTGACATAGCCTGGCTAATAAGCCAGACTCAAATCACACTGTCGTGTGGTATTTGAGTCTGGAGATGCTGTGTATGGATCTTGTTTCCCGGGGGGCGGGTTCAAACATTTTCTCTTTGACGCAATTGGTTAGAGCTACTGTCAGTCAAAGGTCTCAAGCATTGAACGTCACTGTACCAAAGCCCGCCCATATTGCATACCGTGTCCCGATTGGCCACACCAGTTCTCTGGTGTAGGAAATGGGCGTACAATTGAGCCTCTCCAGACCGTAATCCGCCGGCAGGCAATTTCTTTTTGCCAACGGCTGATTCGGTCTGGCTTATTAGCCAGGCTATGTTTGACATGCATTAGGCCACAGAGTCAGACCCCCATTTGATACCATTTTGCTCTCTGGGACTACACTGTATCATCAGTGTTAATTTAACTCTGAGAGTGAACGGAGTTACTGACACATAAGGGTCAATATATCTGTGGCCGATATATCGGTTGGACACTACAGTACACAAATATCACTGACTCGTTCATCTACAAACATGGGTTGTATGATGAAATATAAATTAGACACAACTATGGCACCCCAGTCTTTTCTCAAATATGTTGTGACATTCCCAGCTGTCCACATTCAACTGACAGACAGCATGGTGTTGGTCCCATCCAATGACTCGTTTGCCAATGTTGTGCTATGGTGGCCTCATGCTAAATATGTTTTTAAACCCTTTATGGGTGCTGCTCTTGGTACAAGACATTATATATATATATATATATATATATATATATATATATATACATACATACATACATATACAAAAATCATAAAATGAGCCCTTGAGTTACAATACTGTATAAATTATCCTTAAGTTACAAATTGAAAAGAATGTGAGAAGAACCATTAGTACCTTCACTATTTGATAATCTGTCTGTAGGACGTACATGTTGTCTTTCCCCCAGTATTTATTCAAGACAATAATAACACGTATTTTGGAAACTGGTCTCATCAAATGTCAGACCACATCATGCATAAGAAAAATGAAGGGGATTATGACCTGTACTGTACCCATTCTACAAACTGTTAATACAATTTTCAATCAATCAATGATCAATCGACAGTAAAGAAAATAATTTCCAGCTGTATGACTGCCACTTAACAAGTGTGTGGAGCTATATTTGTTTTTATCCTCAGTCACCCTCCCTCTCTCTGGGCATGATTCAGATTCCTGGAGATTGACTGGAGGCCCATCACATGAGGTGGGGGGACAATTGGGATTTGGGATAGTTAGGATCCGATAGATCATTGTTTCAACAGATGTATCTGTGTGTGAGAGAGTGCTGCCTGTAACACACTATCTCTTACAATTTATTGTAAATGTATGACAGCAATTGTTTGTCATACCTCAACCTAGCTCTGGTCCATAGCATTAAGGAGACGGAGCTAAACCTCAGCCGTACATTTTCTAGCCTTCGTTCATCAAAATGAGGATGGAAAAATACCTAGCCATGGTTCACATGACGCTCGTACATGATAATCTAATCATGACAGTCATGTTTCAGGGCTAGAAAAATACCCAAAGCTGTGCAGGACAGACGGGGAAATTGCAAGTGTGCAATTCAAATATAACCAGTGCATCACAGCCAAAAGGCAAAACACGTTCATAAAGCGAGGTAGTGTGTTCACTGATCACTCACTGCTCACAACATTCTGATTCTCCATTCAGTTCAGGCTAACCGCCGTTAACAGCCAGTAAACCAGTGACAAGACATAAACATCAACTGATGTTTTCTGAAGCACATCCTGTCGACGTTCCATTCCCATCACATAAATAACCATGGTCAAGTAGTAGCCTACATAATTTGTTCCCAATATAAAACCAACTACATTTTTTATTACAAATACACCATTTACGATTAAATAATACAAAAATAAAATAAAAACGTGCAGGAGAAGACTTGTTCGATGCACGATTGTCTCCCAGTTTGACGAGACATAGAAGCAGAGATCAACACAGTCACAGACGGTCCGAAAAACAACATATTTAACGTTACCTGATACAACAAGGGCCTCGTTTGGTCCAACGGTATGACAATTTCCCATTTTAGCTTAAAAAAATCGTTCGTAAGCAGCGACGCTTACAACCCGAAATGAATTGTTATTAAAATACTGTTATTTAAAACCGCGTTCCCTTAAAAACATGCGTACCCCTTATAATCTGTTCTGCCACACCCCTATGAATGGTCTCCTTTTCAAAATGGAGAAAGTCGTAGTTGGATTCTTGATCCTTCCTCTCCGTCGCCCCTCCTCCACCACAGTTCATAGGAGGATAATCTCATTCCCCAAAACTAGGTCAAAAATATATGGGGATTTATTTGGAATAAATACTGCGCTTTGAGTATATCAAACAATGTAATTAAAATACACACAAAGATACATTGATATTGATTGGTTATAGTGTTGCTATTTTCTATAAATAGCCTATACTGTTCAAAACAAATGGGATTGATTGATGGATTGATTGATTGATGGATTAAAGGTATATTCAGTGATTTGACTTAATCTAAATATCACTTCTTTTTTTCTTTTTTTCTGGATAATCCTCCCTACTATAGAGTGTGCTGACCATATAAGGAGTTCCTCCCTGTCCCCAGTGAGCCCCTGGGCCCTTTCTGAAACCAGTCCCTTGACTTGAAGTGCTCTCAGGAGGTTCCCTCGTCAGAAAGTGCCCCTCCAGCTGAAACAAGTTCCCTTGATTAGGGTGCTGGGTATACAAAACTGTTTGGAAATACACTCGCCCTCCTTGTGCAGAAACAGGAAACAGACACCATTCGTTGCCATGGTTACCATCACGCAATTGTGTTACCTGTTATTTTGTTTGTACAGTTATATTGCATTGCATCGTGTATGTTTGTGACATGTGGATTTCATTAATATGGAAAAAGGAAATACAGCGTGACTGTCAAAAATGACATGTCATATACATCCATGGTGTTTATAAATCATTGTGTTAAAAGTTGTTGTGTGGTTTCATAACTTTCATTCAGAGCCGGACTTACCGTTGGGCTAGGGTGGGCTGAAGCCCGGGGGCCCCCGACTAGGGGGGCCCCAAAAAAAAAAAAAAAAAAAAAATATTTTTTTTTTTTTTTTTTTTTTTATTATAAAATTGTAAAGTGAAATCCAATTCAAGTGAAATGTGTGTATTGTTATTGTATTTAGTTGTATTATGGTTAAACCATTGAGAGCTTCTGCCTGCCTGCCTCTCTTTTTAGGGGCCTGGGTACCCCAAAATGAAAACAAAATAGCCCAAATTTTTAGCTTAAAAAAATCGTTCGTAAGCAGCGACGCTTACAACCCGAAATGAATTGTTATTAAAATACTGTTATTTAAAACCGCGTTCCCTTAAAAACATGCGTACCCCTTATAATCTGTTCTGCCACACCCCTATGAATGGTCTCCTTTTCAAAATGGAGAAAGTCGTAGTTGGATTCTTGATCCTTCCTCTCCGTCGCCCCTCCTCCACCACAGTTCATAGGAGGATAATCTCATTCCCCAAAACTAGGTCAAAAATATATGGGGATTTATTTGGAATAAATACTGCGCTTTGAGTATATCAAACAATGTAATTAAAATACACACAAAGATACATTGATATTGATTGGTTATAGTGTTGCTATTTTCTATAAATAGCCTATACTGTTCAAAACAAATGGGATTGATTGATGGATTGATTGATTGATGGATTAAAGGTATATTCAGTGATTTGACTTAATCTAAATATCACTTCTTTTTTTCTTTTTTTCTGGATAATCCTCCCTACTATAGAGTGTGCTGACCATATAAGGAGTTCCTCCCTGTCCCCAGTGAGCCCCTGGGCCCTTTCTGAAACCAGTCCCTTGACTTGAAGTGCTCTCAGGAGGTTCCCTCGTCAGAAAGTGCCCCTCCAGCTGAAACAAGTTCCCTTGATTAGGGTGCTGGGTATACAAAACTGTTTGGAAATACACTCGCCCTCCTTGTGCAGAAACAGGAAACAGACACCATTCGTTGCCATGGTTACCATCACGCAATTGTGTTACCTGTTATTTTGTTTGTACAGTTATATTGCATTGCATCGTGTATGTTTGTGACATGTGGATTTCATTAATATGGAAAAAGGAAATACAGCGTGACTGTCAAAAATGACATGTCATATACATCCATGGTGTTTATAAATCATTGTGTTAAAAGTTGTTGTGTGGTTTCATAACTTTCATTCAGAGCCGGACTTACCGTTGGGCTAGGGTGGGCTGAAGCCCGGGGGCCCCCGACTAGGGGGGCCCAAAAAAAAAAAAAAAAAAAATATATATTTTTTTTTTTTTTTTTTTTTATTATAAAATTGTAAAGTGAAATCCAATTCAAGTGAAATGTGTGTATTGTTATTGTATTTAGTTGTATTATGGTTAAACCATTGAGAGCTTCTGCCTGCCTGCCTCTCTTTTTAGGGGCCTGGGTACCCCAAAATGAAAACAAAATAGCCCAAAAATTTTTCGGCCTCGCGGCTGCGCCGCTCGGCCAAATCGCGGGACGCGCGGCTTCGCCGCGCGCCCCAAGGGGGGCCCTCAAATTTGCTCCAGCCCGGGGGCCCTCAGCAAGGTAAATCCGGCTCTGCTTTCATTTATAGTTTTTTCACGGTGGGGTAAATAAAGAGCCCTTGTGAACATCAGTTGGAGCATTGTCTATTCTGCATCAGATGACGATTGTTTAGGAGGAGCTTATTTATCATTTATTTGTGGTGGTTCTTACATTTGTAGGTCGCAGTTTCCATGCGGACACAGAGCAGGGCTGCACAAGGCAATCGAGTCTAGATCGGCACAGACTCGCTCTTGAGGGCTTTATAAGCCACTTCCACTCAAGGCTGCTTGGTTTCGGACGACACTTAATATGGCGCAGCCTCGCGTGAACGCGCATATCGAAGGCAAGTGTGTAGAGCGAGTGGCGAGGAGCTGGTTTCAGAAAGGGGGCTGGGGTCAAAAAACCCTAGTTTCAGTTTTGGTGGCGGGTGGCAAAGCCTTCATCCAATCAGGATGAGAGAGGCCTTCCTCCAATCATGATCGAGTGGGGACGGGCCTTGGTGCACATGCTGTTGGCCTGTTGCACTTCCCCCCACTGTAGAGCGTGCATGTGCACATTTTGTTACCGGGGCGGACTGGGTGGTTTTCCAAATCACTCAAATCACTGAATGCTCCTTTAATTGATTGAAATTTGTATACAGTTTGTATGGGTACAGTTCAAAGTTCAAACGAAAGTACAGATCAATACAAAAATCTGCTACAAGGATAAAACCTCCGTGAAGGCATGTCACTATGAAACATCCATGGTCCATGAGAGTCATTCATTGGAGGCCTAATAGGCCTATGCAGGCTTATAATATTGGCTCATTTGGCCAGTGCAGTGGGAAAAATAAACTATGCTACTGCAAAGACTGCAGCTTGTCTATGTTGTAACTTTAACTTGTACCAAGTCTGACATTTTTGAGAGCACAAAGGCCATAGGGCAGCAAGAAGACCATCAAATAAATAAAACAATGATTTTAAGAAATGGAAATCAAATGAATTTAATTTAATTTTAAGTTTTAGTATCTTACTGTCAGTGACAATGTCACTGGACTGGACAGTCCCTGGACTGGACTGGTCAGTCATGGGGCCGACCGGGCTGAGCCAAAAGAAATGCCAATTATTATACCAGGCCTGATTTTCACCTCTTCACCGAAAACTGGACTAATAGGCCTTAACCTCCCTGTATTAAAAAAGGCAGCAAATTAGACCCAGGCAACTACCGGCCTATTTCTTTCTTAGTTCAATCTCGAAAGTTATGGGAAAAAAATGTATGAACAGTTTGAGAAATATAATTGCTGGAGAAAAAAAACAAATTCAGGTTCTGAACATCCCATTCCACTGACTTGCTGTGAGTCAACAGTGCTATCCAATGAGCCACAGCCACTATTCCAAGTACCACTGTCTCCACCAGGCTGAAGGCATGGGGAGAGAGTATGTTTTGCACTCCGTCCGTGTGTGTGTGCGTGCGTGTGTGTGTGTGTGTGTGTGTGTGTGTGTGTGTGTGTGTGTGTGTCCTTCCGTCCTTCCGTCCGTCCTTTACCAGCTAATCTCCAGCACCGTTAGCCCGATCCATGCCAAACTTTGCACAAACACTCCCTGGATGCCAACGACGAACCTCTGCAAACCTCTTCCTCAACGGCCTGTTATAGCGCCACCATGCGGCCGATTTAGGCAAAATTTCTGTAGATTACTCCACATTTTATCCATACATCACACAATTCGGTATACCATAGTCATGTGATCAACACGGATCTGCACCATTTCCCATCTTCCATCCTGATTGGCTAAGATTGGCTTCCAAAGCTTACATGATTGGTCTGTTTCGAACAAAACACAAACACAATGTGCAATTTCCGTGAAATTATACACGCATATTTCCACTAGGCAGAGGACGTCGCGCCAATAATCTCGATACTGTCGTAAACCCTCGAGTGTAATATCACTTTATTCTCACACGCTCTGCTGTTTAGGTGACATTAACACCAGAAAGCTTTACTGCGATTAAAATCAATCCTGCTGCGTATTGTCAGAAAATGCGCTTCGTTTGGCAGGTGTGAAGGTTCATTCGAATCCTAATGAGCATCAAAGAACCACATTCTACTACTCCGCCAAAAAACAGGGGTTTCGCTTCGCTTCCAATTGCACTTGATTTCGATTCGGTGCAGGTGGGAATGCAATCCGTAGCAAATAAAGGAAATGAAGCAAACTATGTGGCGGATAAGGAGCTGCACAGTTGGAGGCGGAGAAGGGATATTCATTTTACGCAGTACAAAGATGTCCCGTTAGGTTACCATGTGACATGGTCAAATAAGGAGACCGAAGCCACATTAATCTATTGCTTAAGGAAACATAAAAAACACTGCAGTGTACAGAATATTCTGTCTGTCTGTCGTGCGTAAACATGGAGGGCTGTCACTGTGTGTGGGGATCCGAGTGGAGACTTTCTTCATCTTGTTTAAATATAAATACTTCAAAATGAAAACACATGTTTAGCTCAGCATGATTTATAAACTGTAGGCATAGCTAACATGGCATATGCATAATAATTGTAGGCTATATGGTGATCGGATGATCATCAATGGAACTCTGGGAGTAGCTATTGTAAACTTCGGATAGTTTTGCGCTCCCGTCTCTGCAGTGCCTCGTTCATGTGCCCAAAAGAACAGTGGCTGGCACACACACACACACACACACACACACACACACACACACACACACACACACACACACACACACACACACACACACACACACACACACACACACGCACACATGCACACACACACACACACACACGCGCGCACACACACACACACACACACACACACACACACACACACACACACACACACACACACACACACACACACACACACATACACACACACACATACACACAGACAGTCCCCGACAACACATCCGTTACCCTCACTTTACGTCAAAAGTCCTAACTATTACTCAAAGTATATTTTTTAACACCATAGCTTCCACCCTGTATTTTATGAATTGAACACATTGATAAAATCCCCTGCTTCGTTTCCTTGCTGCGCTTGACACAGCCAGTGTGAAGGCAAACCGCAGCAAATTAAATATGCAAGAATCGCAACTTCTCCGCCCATTCGCATCGAGTCCACCGAAGTATTAGGTGAGAATGTGACCTTAATCAAGTCCAGCTCAAACGAAAAAGCCTTGGTATCGAGGCTACGTTTGTGCCCCCTCTTCTAACTGCCGCCCTAGGCAATCTGCCGCCCTAGGCCATTGCCTATGTGGCCTATATATACCGGCCGGCCCTGGTCACGAGTTTCAGATCTGGGAATTAATGTGAGTTTATGGTTACACATAGTGTTAATGCTTATGTTTATAGTGTTATAAATGCAAACGTATACTCATAGGTGATGGGCCTATGACCCAAACGTTTTCTGCTGCACTTTACACTTTTAGCACTTTGCAGCACTTTGAGCACGAAAAAAAATATGATCTACACCTAGCCCGATCGTTCATATCATTTAAGTCCTGTGCGATCTGTACACCATCTTGGTAAGTCCATGAATAAATCATGTATAGCCCCCTTATGGCTCGGCTCTCCCGTGCTGGCATACCCTGTCAATTCAGGCACGGCTGTCTAAATGAGACGTAGCTTGCGAAGTTAGTTCATTCAGACAACCTCAAGGGGGTTCATGCCATGCTCAAGGCGCATACTATACTCAAGGGGTTAACATGCTGCATTACTATGTGGGTGTACAGTGTGTGCAGTCCCTCACGTCATTCGCCGATGCGGCAGTCAGCTGACCAATTGGGCGGGCTACTTAAGCTCACCAGTCTGCATGCTCTTCCTGCCTTCCTCTGCATATGGTCCCCGGTTGTATGCGATGTTTTTTGTTCCTCATGGTTGTTGCTGCTGCTATTGCTGTCCGTGTGTGCAGCTACTTCTGCTTAAATTATGCTTCTCAGCTACTGTCCTTGCTGTGATAAGGGCCCGCAGGTTGTATGCAAATATTGAGTTTGATATGATTCTGCTAATGCTGCTGAGTTCTACTATGTGGCTTCAACAAGCTTCATAATAGCCCGTTTTGGTAATTAAGCCGGATGCGCAGTCAGTGCTGCAGCTTCTATTGTAACATGGTATGTGTTCTATAGCCAAGTTCTCATTTTGCTAATGTTTTGCCAAGTCAGCCCAGGTGCAGTGTTTCTCCCATTCAGTGATGGGTCCTCAACTCATGTGCAGTGGTTGCCACGTCTGCTTTTATAAGCAATGTTGGGCTTGTTTTCTGTAAGTCAATTGTTCGGTTCTGGTGTTCTGTCATGGATCCAAATGACCTTGTCCAATGAACTGTATTGTTTCAAAGTCGTCGTAGTCAGTAGGGTATATATTGTTAAGTTAAGTTGTCACGTGGCGAGTCCTAGTCGGGTACAGGATGGTTCTACACCTGGTTGCTTTCTTTCTCAAGATCTGGCAACTCAGCTGCCGGTTGTCTCCTAGCAGTTTAATTCATTTGGGAGCAAGACTTCAGTCACACTCTGCTTACCAAAGTATTCCTTAAAACACTTTCTATATGTGCTTTGGAAGTGTTGTCTGTGAGGTAACTACCTTAATTGCAATCTTGATATAGGTTGGTGCTTTTGTAGCCATGTGGTGTTGAGGCTTCCTCATTGCCATGAGGGTTTGTTCATGCTAAACTAATGCTAAAGCTAGCACCCTTTTGCCTGTGATTTATTATGCTTCAGTTTTATGCCTGGTTAACACTAATACATTTATGCAGCTCTAGAAGAGCTTTCTGACTGTCAAGTCATATGTGGCATAGTTATTAATCTTAAAGTTATTCCATGTTTCCAATTCATAAGGACAGTATCATACGTTATGGTTAATTCATCTCAATCCATTTCAGTTATGTGCAGCGTCATTCTAAAGTAGGTTAAAATTGCAAATGCATTTGCAGTAATCTCATGTCAAGTGACATAGCCTACTGTCTACTGCTGTAGATCTGTAGATTTGTTTCTAGCTGTTTATTTTCGGACGTATTTCTCAATGGGCATCATTTAATTAGTGCTTTCTTTTCGTTGTATCATGTCTCAGCTTCACTATCCGGGTTGAGCTGTCTTGGAGAAGAGTTAAAAGCCTTAACAAACTGTTGCCTCCGTCCGCCTCTTCAAGCATATCTAGCTGTCGGTCAATATATATATATATATATATATAGCGTCTTGTCACCGTGTGTCCCATTGCCCATTTGTCACCTTTAATGTTTCAGATTCATATTGTATGTTCTGTTGATCAGTCCTTGAGTAGGACTAGGTAATGGCAGTTGCTTTGTGGGACTGAAGATGTTTCAAAAGGCGGTAGGCTAGCAGCTTGCGTATTGCTTCATTTCTGCACAACTAACATCCACTGCCAGGAGCTCTAAAGTGAAACTCCTAAACATTAATTCATCACTTATCCGTGAGGGGACCCGGGATGAAGGAAGGCAGCCATAGACGTATGTCTATGTTCGCAGCAAGCTTGGCTTCCGTGTCGCAGTGCTTGTGCGACCTATAGCGTGTGAAAACGTGTACGTCACCAAGAGGGGGTGGCGTCTGAAAAGCTTGGGACGGCCCTCTCGTGGGCATTAAATCCTAGCCCACATCACTCAGAATAGAGTGACGGTGGTATGTATTTGTAAATATTAAGCTCGTTCTTGGCGACAACATAGTGAACCAACACCACGTCGGGCCCAAATACATTACAAGGACAAGTTAAATGTTGTGAACAAACACGGCTGTGCTTAGATACTTTGTTGAACATGTCTCTGCGCCCATGCGCCGATCCAAGCCATTCTACGTCTTTTGTAAACTCGTCAATCTGGGTTCCTTGATGCTGTCTCCATGCTGGAAAGCTGAACATCTAATTACGTTTTCTGGCTCATTTCCTCGACGTGACCTGCTGTGGCACTTATTTACTGAGCAAGTCTGCACCATTGTGAGGTCAGTTTTGTTTTGTTTTTCTCAATGCAAACAAGCCAGCAAGTATGGCGGCCGCTACCATGTGACACATGTGTTGATGCCCCCTCCAGGAGATTTTGGTACACCCTATTGGTTGTGTTTTCCCCGGTGCAGCCGGGAAATGTAGTCTGCCAGTTTGTATTCAGACCAGTAATCGATTTGATGTCGCTCAGTACCACTATAGTATTGAGTAACAGCATTAGGCAAATATCACAGTGATGACGTTTAATGTCTATTTAATTCCGCAGTGGATATATCATAAGTTTGGGTTAGTTGCAACTTGCATAGGAGGCCTTTGCTTGTTTCTCCAGTTTCAATTGAAACGGGCCTCCACCCTCAGGGGGCCTCCGAGCGCTGGCTGACTGTCGGGTGTCCCCCGCCACCCTTGGCCTCTCGCTCACTCGCTCACTCATATCTTGTTGTTAATCTACTTAACGTTGCAGTTAGTAGGGATGGGACCGATTTTCTTCGTGGCCGCTTGGTAGCTACTTGGTAGCTACTATCAGGTGAAATCTGTTGTAAGCCTTCATTTTCTGGTACCAGCTCAGGGGCCTCGCTGCTAGTCGAGTCCGCCCAGGGTCTGGGAGGTTGTGGCTCGATCACCGGCTGGGTCATACCAAAGACTCCGGGAAAATGGGAACCCAGTGCTTCCTCCGATCCTCGGCACTCTGCATCAATGGTCGGACTGGAGTAAGTCCCTGCGTCATTCCAGTGTCACGTCCAGGGGCTGTACGTGTACATCAATCCGCCTCACACTTCTGAATCAAGAGTTGGGCTCCTGCCCCGGGCCTCATGACTCTGCAAGGCTTGTTTTTCTGCTCCTCTTAGTTATTGCTTCAAATGGCATTGGATGGCAATCTAAATGAATGCAGTATAAGTTCATAGGTAATGGCATCGATGTCGTCAATTATCTGTCATCGCTTCCTCATAGAAGCTGTTTAGTGTCATGTTAAATAATTAATACATGTATTAACAATATTAATTATTATAATAAAAATCACACCCGTGTGAACTGAGTGGTGCAAGGTCTTATATAGTCTGATCAGCTATGTCAGTGACGTCACACACTAACCATAGTAACCATGCTCACCTTTGCACGAACACGTAGGTATACAGGTACACAAATACAGACAAGCTGGTTGTTGGAGTGGTTTGCACCACTCAAAAATAAGTGGCTATACAGGACAGGCATATATCTTGCTTTCTCTCAAAGCAGATCATGTTTTATCTATTATCTGTGGCTCATTTGTTCAACAGGTTCATGACCCTCAGATATTCTCTTGGTCCTAAGCTTTCTTTCAGCACAAGTCTCAGACGTCCTAAGGTCGCTCAGTCAGGAGATTCACCAATGCTTCTTCAGCTGGCGTTGGTCGGTTGGGGTTTCTTCGAAAGTGATGGTTCTAGTATCTTGCGAAGAAGTAAGTCCATCACCATCACCCTGACCCTGCAGCGCTGTTGATTCTGCAGCATGATTATAGATTGCTCGTATGGAACATAGTAGTGTATCTCATCCCAGTTCTGGACGAGGGTGGTCTTGAACAGTTCTCGGGTCTGCATGACATGAAGCTATTTTAACTTCTTTAAGCTCATATTCAATGGCTCAAAGGCCTCATGAAGAGCATATGCCGCTCATGTAAGTTAATTCATTAGGGGCATCTATCACGTGGGTGTCTAAATAGACTAGGATTAAGATCTAAGGCTTTTCTCTTTAAATATCGGTTTCTCTCTCTTTAAACGGCTTATCGGGCTCGTGTGGTGTGGGAAGTCTCTTCTGCTGATCTTGACCCTCAGCATGATCTCTGTTTCCGATCCGTGCTTAGGATCCCCTATTCACACTTTTAATCATTCAGCCAGGATGAAGTATAAGTAACTCTGTCTCTGCTTGTGTCTTTTAGTTCTGCATTGGGCAACCTGCTTTGGCTGCGTTCTGGACTCCGTAAGGTGGCGTGAGCCCTGCCTAAGCCAGGGCTATCGGTCTTCTCAGCTCATGCCCTCGCTACTCCTGATTCTACTGCCACCCTGATGCGCCAGTTGCCAACCAAAACTCAGGCCATGGTCCTCAGCTGCCCATGAATCATTATGTGCATCTAATCAGAAGAGCTTCAGTTGTTTATTCAGGATGTAATGAATGCAAGTGCTATATCCGATCAGGAATGGTAATCTTATTACCTTGCATATACGGTGGTCGCTGGGTGGAATGCTTACAGGTCGTTATCTCAAGCTTAAATGGCTATAGTAGCATACCGGTTCTCATCTCAAGCTTATGTTCATAGCGGCTCTGAAACAGCGGGCCGGTGGCGTTCCTCTTGCTGACAGAGGGCCGGTGGCGTTCCTCTTGCTGACAGAGGGCTGGTGGCGTTCCTCTTGCTGAGGACGTCGGCGTAACGGTGAATGGTTGCACTACACGCGTGTAGTGCAACAGCAGCAGCAGCAGCAGCAGCAGCAGCAGCAGCAGCGTAGAATATTCCTCTATAGTGGCAATAGAGGAATGGCCTCAAGCTTAAATGGCTATAGCAGCATACCGCTTCTCTTCTCAAGCTTGAGAAACAGCGGGCCGGTGGCGTTCCTCTTGCTGACAGAGGGCCGGTGGCGTTCCTCTTGCTGAGGACGTCGGCATAATGGTGAATGGTTGCACTACACGCGCGCAGCAGCGTAGAATATTCCTCTATTGGCAATAGAGGAATGGCCTATCGGCGAGCGCAGCCAAGCAGGCCTTTTTCAGCTAAGCTTAAGGTTAGTATGCCCCAGCCGATCCCAGATGGTTGTCTCTCATGCTGGGAGAAGAAAAAAGAAAAGAAAAAAGGGGATCGGCCGGGGCCCCACACATTATTTTTTCTCAAGAGGTAAGCCTCACGGCTCGGCGTGCAGTCATGGCTACACATAGCTCACGTAAAAGTTAAAATATCCGTGCAAAATCCAGAAATGCATAGCTTGCATTTCGTCACTATTCTCAGTGGGACATCTGCACGGATGTGTATCGGTTGAGTATTCCCGTAGGGCGTTCCGGTTCTGCTTTGTTGGGGGGGTTAGCATATCCGGCAGGTTCCAGAAATGCATATTTGCATTTCGTCACTGTGTATCCATAGTGGGTCACCTGCCCGGATCAACGGTGAGAGTTCACCGAAAGTATGTGTGTTGGGGGGGTTATTGTATATCTATCTCCCTGCTCTTTATATTCTGTGTTATTGCTTAACCATGCCGAGCAGGGAGAAATCCAGCAGAGCCGAACGCCAAATCTAATATCATATGCACACTTGTTACTCATTCTGCAATAAATATTGGTTTAACTATTCGTGAGTTGTCTGACTGAAATGAGACGTAGCTTGCGAAGTTAGTTCATTCAGACAACCTCAAGGGGGTTCATGCCATGCTCAAGGCGCATACTATACTCAAGGGGTTAACATGCTGCATTACTATGTGGGTGTACAGTGTGTGCAGTCCCTCACGTCATTCGCCGATGCGGCAGTCAGCTGACCAATTGGGCGGGCTACTTAAGCTCACCAGTCTGCATGCTCTTCCTGCCTTCCTCTGCATATGGTCCCCGGTTGTATGCGATGTTTTTTCCCACCTCCTCCCCAGCACCACCACGGCTCTGCTATTTATGTTCCCCATGGGGGGTTATTGTATATCTATCTCCCTGCTCTTTATATTCTGTGTTATTGCTTAACCATGCCGAGCAGGGAGAAATCCAGCAGAGCCGAACGCCAAATCTAATATCATATGCACACTTGTTACTCATTCTGCAATAAATATTGGTTTAACTATTCGTGAGTTGTCTGACTGAACTAAACATCATACATGGTAAACTACATGTAATCTACACTAGCTAAAAGATGCAGGGCTTATTAGACAACATTTGGGACACTGAAGTCATTATTTAGCTACACCAAACAAATTACTCAGCTGATACTGAACCCCATGTTGAGTTTCACAGGAGCGGTGCCACCAGTGTGCCCTGGCTGTACGTTGACATCCGCTCGAAAAGCTACTACATTGACCCCCCCCCCCCCACACACACACACACACACACATACACACACACACACACACACACACACACACACACACACACACACACACACACACACACACACACACTAAACCTCTAACAATATTAAAATACCATACATTTTACCCGAGTCAGACATAACACAAACCTCTAATTTAGCAGAATATTAGGATTCTGGGACTGATACTGTATATGGTACAAGGAAGCCAGTGAGTAAGTCCATGGGTCCAAATTTGGATTCTACATAGTGAAAAATTTATGATTTGACACCAAGATCATTCAAATAGGACGAGTCTATGGGATTTTATTGCGTAATGCAATATTACTGTATATTGCATTGTATATATTACTGTATATACAGAACACGTGATGGATCAGAACAGGTGCATCCTTTTGACAGGTTGGCTTCGGTTAACTGATTCTGCAGAGATGGCACTTGAAAGAAAATCGTTGTAGGCTACTGTGCATTTCTGGCAAATCTGTGAAATTACAAGTGTGGTTGCCGATATGGAATTTTCCATTTAACACTTCTTATATTTAGTCACAAACTATGTTTTCTTACGTTAGTCACAAACTATGTTTCACTTTGTACCACTCACTAGCGTGAGCAGGGCCTGTTCCTTCACATAGAGGGACCAGAGGTCGTCTTGACCTGGAGCTAGGATACTCCAGAGTCCAGGCTCTGCCGAGCAGTTTGCTCATTATAGTGTTTTCTTCATGTCTGAGCGGTTCAAAGCCGAATGCATAGAGATAAGGAGTTTCACCCACTGCAGTGCACCCCCTCCCTCCTCCTCCTTCTCTACCCTCATGTCTGTCTCTCCCTGTCTCCCTGTTCTTTTTTCTCTGACCAGAGGGGTGGGAACCGAATAACTAGTGTATTGTGTATCATCATTTTATGCTTTTATGCTGTTTGAATATCTGCTCGGTGCACTTGGTCAACCAGCATCCGTGTACTGTACACGTTAATAAACTTCACAGAAGAAAATTCTTTGGTCATTCATTTATTCTCACAGGGTTAGAGCTCCAAAGATCAAGCCGCAACTGACTGGCCAACACGGCGAATCGACGGCTCCAAAACGGAGAGATCTGGACGGGGAATCACGACTGCATCTGTCGTTCAGTGCCTGGATTTAAAAGGACCGTGGCAACACTAATAACGGTGAGATTATTCCAAATTCCAAACAAGTTCCTGACAATTAAAAGGGTGATTATTTAAGGGGTTTTAATATATATATATATAAAGCCACATCAATGTCTTGATGTCATATTCGACCATAGGCCTCATTTTGTTATTAAACCCCTCTGGCGTCTCACGATTTGTTTTAAAGGCTAATTTTGGTCATGGGTGGTATGGCCGACTTGGCATTGTAGCCTAGGGGATATTTCTCACGCGCTCAGGGGGCCGGGCCGAATCTGGCGAGCCGCCCAACGTCCGAAACAGTTGAGAAATGACAGAGTTACCGTGTGGGGGTCCCTCTACTGTACTGTACTGTACTGTACTGTACTGTACTGTACTGTACTGGCACACCCGAAATCATCATATATACAGTTAATATGTGCGTCTGTTTGTGTGTTAGGTTGCGCACAGATGGTGAAAAACGTTTTCTTGCTCAGACCCAGGCACTCACCCACCCAGCCAGCCACCCACACACATAGCTCACCACTCAAAAATCTTGCAGGAATAGAGACAACAAGAGAGCTTTACAACAGAAAGCAAACTATTAGGAGGACTAACTATTAGGGCATTTGAACACTGATGCCTGCCAGTTACAATGTGGGACACCCTGTCCCACATTGTGACTGGCAGGCATCGGTGTTCAAATGCCCTACAATTTGTGGGACGCCTGAAAAGTCTTGGAAATGAGGGACTGTCCCACGCAAAGGGGGACTTCTGGTCACACTATTTACATTTATTACATATTGTGATGTCACTCCAGTCCAGACTGATACCTTCATTCTCGGAGTGATCTCAGAGTGCATCAGCGGTCCATTGAAGGTCTGTGCTGTCTGTTCATTATTGTTCTCTATTAACACTCACATTACCTAAGGTTGCTAAAACCTCAGCAAGGAACCTTTGAAAGCAGATGCCATAAGATACATATCTTAGACCTACGGCTTCAAATGATTACTTGCGGTCTCTCTAAAAGTTCAATAAACCCATTATAAACATGGTCCAATGACCTACATAAAACAAGAAATGTATGGACTTGCCCTGTCTTGCAGCTGACACATGCTTATGTAAGCTAATCATTACAGATATAAAGGAGGGTTGTGACATCAAGTTTCACTTAATTCCTAATCCACTTTGAAATGCAGTACGAGGGAGAGAGGAGAGAGAGGAGTAAGCCGCCATGGACCAAGCACCTGGTAGACCAACATGGAGCAAACAGATAGAGTTTACCTTGGCTGGTATTGGCTCTGCTGTGGGCCTGGGCAATGTATGGAGGTTCCCATATCTGTGCTACAGGAGTGGAGGAGGTAAGTCAGCAATGTTTTCAACCTATTCTAGTAATTGGATGCTAAGGTGCATGAGGAATGTATGGAGTAACATTCCTAATGCTATAGTAGCCAAATATTGATTCAGATGCGACATTGATGACATGTTTGTGAAGTTTATGACATAAACATACACTTACATAATAGTCAATTATGTAGGTAGGCTACCATGAGTGAGCATTTCAGGGTGTCTACATTTCGTGTCAGTCTACTGTATACCTAGCAATAAAGGCATCAAAAGCCCCCCCAAAAGATCTGAAGATACATTTAAATCATAAGTATTATAAGCATCTGTGACAAAGGACCATAAAACATGACTTTCTGGAAGCCAATTAAAGGCAAACAGTATGGAAATTCTGTGCAATTAAATAACTGTGAGGTTTACACAGGTTTACATGTGTAAAGAAGTGGATGAAAATACTTTTGTACTAATTCTATGCACATTAATTAATTAATGAATTAATAACAGGGCAAAAGTAGGTTACATTTTCCCTGTTATAAATTAATTAAGGACAATTTTACATAGAAATTAAGATGAATCTGAGCTCAGGACTAAGGTAGTCACTTGACTATGTTTTGGGGGTTCCTTGGACCATATGGATGAATGTTTGGTTTGTTTTAGTTGATGCAAGCAGCCCACCATTTTGCCCGTGCCAGCTTTTTATGATAGCCTTATAAGCATTAACACAACCCTGTAACTTGAGGAGGTCTTCAGTAATTGTGGTGGCCGTTATGCAGGCTTAAACACTGGTCACTATGATTCTAGTCTCTCGAGACTGTTGACTCCGTCATAATACAAATTCAAGGAAAATAAGTCCTGGAATGTAGCTTTATGAAACTTGTTTCCTTTATGATGATAAAGTATGCCAAACATGACAAAGGAAATTAAAGAGGTGACCTTTGTACGGATGTCATAAAGCAGGTATCAGGTAAACAGGATCTCTTTAAACATCTACACACGTGGCCTGTAGTAAATCTCTGTTAGGCAATTTAAAGAGTGCCCCAGTCCTTAACGACTACAGCAATGCCGGGCCCCAGGCACAAATCAGAAGGGCGCCATAACATTTTTCCAAAGGGGGCACTGTATTTATTTTTCCAACACCCATATGTATAATAAAATACTCGCCTATACAATAAACACAGTCATGTGTTGAAAGTAGGATACAATTATGCAGCAGCACCAACAGCAAACAAATTCAATTATGTTGAGCATCATAATGTCCTCCGCCTATATTACGGTTGCCCAAAACCGCCCCAAAAAGGCCTCTGCCCAGGCTCTGGACAGGGCCCCTGCCCAGGGTCCATATATGGAGCTGGCCTGTTCTGACACCACACCACTCCATATTTGGGCATGCCTGACACAGAACTCCATAAGCTGGCCTGTTCTGACATCCCCGGTGTCGAGTGCCATTTTTGGGCAGAGGCCAAATGTGATGTTATAACATCACAATGTGTAGGCCTCTGCCCGGGCTCTGGACAGGACCCCTGCCATATGGAGTTGGCCTATTCTGACATCATTCTGACGTCTGCATAGACTCCATATTTGGGCATGCCTGATCATAAAAGGGACACAGACTTAATATCTGGGTGGGGCATCCATTTCCAACTTGCATCGTTCCAAGTAGGCCAGTGCCCAATGGGCACCGCTGTAGAGGCTCCAACTGGCACTGCTCTAGTATTTATAATAACTAGAGCGGTGCCCATTGGGCACTGGCCTACTTGGAATGATGCAAGTTGGAAATGCATGCTCCACCCATATGTCTGTGTCCCTTTTATGGCCATATATGGAGTTCTTTGTCAGGCATGCCCAAATAAGGAGTCTATGCAGATGTCAGAACATCATTGTGATGTGAGAATAGGGCAGCTCCATATAGGGTTTGCGCTGGCTGCGAACTAACTCGGAAAACAAGGAAGTGAGTTGACCAAATAGAATCCATTTTTGGATACTGCTTTGTCTATTTCTCGCTCAAATGTTTTCAAAAACATTTTTGAGAGCAATGTTTAGCTGTAAATGACATTGTGTGTCACAGTGTGTGTGTGTGTGTGTGTGTGTGTGTGTGTGTGTGTGTGTGTGTGTGTGTGTGTGTGTGTGTGTGTGTGTGTGTGTGTGTGTGTGTGTGTGTGTGTGTGTGTGTGTGTGTGTGTGTGTGTGTGTGTGTGTGTGTGTGTGTGTGTTTACATGGCTGTCATGTTGGAAACAGCAGTAGGCTAAATCAAGCTGGTTCTCAGAGGGTTTGATTAGGCAGTGGTCTGTTATAGAGCGGAGCGAAGACATAACAGACCTCTGAATTCAGCGATTGACCAATCAGAATCAAGCGTTCAACCAAGCCATGTAATAAGATATAATCGGCATTAACACAACCCTGTGACTTGAGGAGGTTTGCATGATGAAGCACTAGCACTGTTCATTATGATTCTTATAAGGCCTACGTAGGTTGGGGTACATGCTTCTCTTCTCCATCAGCAGAAATGTAAAAGAGTGCCTAAAAGGGATGCCCACACAGCCCCTAACGACTACATGCCGGTCACCCTGACATTGCATGTATATGGTAACTTTATTGGAAGGATAAAAATGCCGGGACACACATGTCCCAAACTTTTGTCCCTTCTGGCTCCAAAACTGTGGAATGCACTAGAGACGGATGTTTTTAGCTTACATATATGATTCTTGATGACTATTCATGTTTTATATTTGATGTATTACCATGTTTTGTTCTTGCTTACAGTAAATCGCTATGGATTAAGAGCGTCTGCTAAATGCCTAAATTGTAAATTGTAAGGATAAACCTCTAGAGATACATCATCTCATTTTAGAGGGGGGCCTCAATATACCATGGACATCAAGGTGAACTGGACTGATAATAACACAGAGGCCCTCTACAAGAAGGGCCAGAGCAAACTGTTCTTCCTGAGGAGGCTCAGGTCCTTTGGCATTGTCTTGTCTGTCTGTCTAAAGCACGTTGACTGGCACAGCGGTCAAAACATCCCAAATGATGCAAGCACAGCTGTTCCTATAAGGTTGCAACCTCTTTCAAGAACTTGGTAGAAGTGTGAGTCTGTTATCTTTCTATACTAGGTGCCTTCCTGGTGCCATATGTGCTCATGCTGGTGGTCCTGGGGATTCCTTTGCTCTTCATGGAGCTGAGTATAGGACAGTACATGAGGAGAGGACCTGTCCAAGCCTTGGCTAAAGTCTGCCCACTCTTCAAAGGTAATATCATATCCCTGATATGTCCTAAGAGTAACCGGAACGCTCGCCTCCAAAACACACACATGCCCCCATTTGTTTGCAGACCCCCAGAGGTTCTTGTATTCTTGTATTTGTTTTATTGAGGTTTAGTCAGACAACTCTTGGAGTGAATTTAGAATATATATTTATTGAGCATAATTGAGCATAGATATATGAAGCATAGATTGGCGTCAGTCTCTGTCCCTATATTCATTCCCTGTAACATTAACATTTTAGTTAAGTTATAAGCCAAATAGAATTACAGGGAATGAATAAGACCCCCATGCAGGGGGATCTAGAAACAGAGCCTACAGGTGGATGCTGGGGAGGCAGCAAGGTTAGCAGCAAGCGAGGCAGGGAGACAGCAGCAGGAGCAGCAGCAGAGGCACGTCCGCACACGCACAGCAGGAGAGAAGCCAGGAATGAGCAGGTAGGCAGATAAAATAGCCGCTCTGATCAGCTAAAGAGTGCATGAGACTAGTCACCTGATCAGGTAGGTGCGCTCGCGAGTTGCCTGCCTGAACTAGCTACGCAGGCATGCATCATTTAAGGTTAGGAATACGTTTGTGAAGTTACGTTTAGAAATATGGTTTGTTTTAGGTATAGTTTTACTGAGGTTAGGTTTAAGAATAATGTTAGGTTTAGGTTAGGGATGTCCCGATCACGTTGTTTTTGCTCCCGATCAGATTCCGATCATTTGATTTTGAGTATCTGCCGATACCGATTTTTCCCGATCCGATATTTATTTTATTTTATTTTATTTTCATAAAACACTTATGCCATATAGGCCTACAGGACAACCAAGGTATAGTTTTACTAAGGTTACGTTTAGGAATAGCTTAGGCTGAGGCATAGTTTTACTGAGGTTACGTTTAGGAATAAGGTTAGGTTGAGGCATAGTTTTACTGAGGTTACATTTAGGAATAAGGTTAGGTTGAGGCATAGTTTTACAGAGGTTACGTTTAGGAATAGCTTAGGCTGAGGCATAGGTTACGTTTAGGAATAGCTTAGGCTGAGGCATAGTTTTACTGAGGTTACATTTAGGAATAAGGTTAGGTTGAGGCATAGTTTTACTGAGGTTACGTTTAGGAATAAGGTTAGGCTGAGGCATAGTTTTACTGAGGTTACGTTTAGGAATAAGGTTAGGTTGAGGCATAGTTTTACTGAGGTTACGTTTAGGATTACCTGGTGGCGACCATTCTGAGGTCGGAATGTGTTTTGGGGCGAGCGTTCTTGTATTTGTGATCTTCCCATGTTTTCTTGGTGACCGATTATGTAAAGATATTGCAAGATAATGTATGTGACATAATCACTGAAGCAGCAAAAATGATGCATAATGTATCATTAGTTGTGTGATTGACGCGCACAGTAAATAGCATCTACAAAGCTCCCAACGCATTGTGCTGCGAAACGTTGTGAAACATTGGGCTTGTAGATTAGCTATTTTCCGTGCATGGCATTATAACATGACATAAATCATAAAGCATAAATCAGACTTGAGTCAGGACATTTGCCTGAAGGGTTGAAATTAATTAAATAAAGTATGTCTCTTGTGGAGCTCTAGAAACAAGTGTGCAGATGTTCCTCCTTCCTCTTCAAACTTTACAATGCACATTTATATGACATGACATTTGCCCTCAGGAGTGGGCATGGCGACAGTGGCCATTTCCTTCACCATGTGCACCTACTACAACGTCATCATTGCCTGGGCGTTATATTACATGTTCAGCTCCTTTCAGAGCCAGCTGCCCTGGCAAAGCTGCAACAACACCTGGAACACACCCAGCTGTACCACCTATGCCACCAATGGAAGCACAAACTCTTCCATGGCGAGCCAGCAATTCTTCAAGTATGGGTCACCATGTAGGAGAATCACTGGCCGTTGTTGTTTGATGTGACTACATTCATGTAACAGTATAAGTAACATTATGGTTTGATAGCTTTTTATATAGTTCTATAGTTGTGCTCACTAGAAACACAAAATCAAATACCGTCCTGTATGTCATGTCACAAAGTTGGCTCTCTAGAGCTCTGTGGTTCATGTAAAAGGACAGACCACACCAATGCAACTAGTCGCAACTCCTTGCAACAAAATAGTTTCAATGCCAGTCCACACCAAAGCAACTGCCATTGGGGATAATGTTTGCAAGTAGTTGCATGTTGCAAGGAGTTGCATCTGTGTGGAGTCTGTGGACTGGCCTTAATAACCCAGTTCAGATAACTCTGTTCAGATAAAAGAATGTGTTTGAGGAAGGCCATTTGACTTCATGTGTACGGATTTCAATCTAAAACATAAATTAACTCAAACTGAAAAGGAGCCAGTGAAGTGTAAATCGTACATGGCAATGTCCCAGCCACGTTAGTGGTTGCTACAGAATATCTGTATGATATGAACCCATTTATTCATGGGAGGCTATTGAAGAGAGATGTTCTAACTGTGATATAAAGTGACTTACTGTTATACTTGAGTAAGTACAAACCATAATAATACAGTAATAGCAATGGTTGCACGATGGCCTAACGCAATTACCTGTAGGTGTGCCCATTTTATTGGATCATTTACATAAAAATGAAATGTGACCAGTGTTTTCCTGCATGGTTTTGTTGTAGTTTTAAAATGTTGGAGAGAACAGGGGGAGTGGAGGAGACGGGAGACTTACGTTGGGAGCTGTTCCTGCTACTGCTACTGGCCTGGATCCTCAACTACTTTTGCATCTTCAAGGGGGTGAAGTCAACGGGCAAGGTGAGAAAATAAACAGAGAAATAAATTAGTGGAATTAATGGTAAATAACAAACCTTCATGTGTATCTGTGCTGTGCTGTGTGCTGTGTTTGTGCGCGTGCGTGCGTGTAATCCCACATTTAGGTGGTGTACTTCACAGCACTGTTCCCATATGTAATCCTGTTGGCTCTACTGATAAATAATGTCCAGCTGCCTGGAGCTGTGGATGGGATATCCTTCTATATTATCCCAGACTGGAATAAACTGGGGTCTGTGGAGGTAAGAGAAGGCCGAGTGCTTGCAGGTTGCTTTTCACATGATGCCCCAACACAATCACTCTGCCCTGAAGAGACACTCTTACCTTTGTATTTTTAAATTAAAGCGGACACTTTTTGTCTCCACCAGGCCGAAGGCATGGGGAGAGAGTATGTTTTGCACTCCGTCCGTGTGTGTGTCCTTCCTTCCTTCCTTCCTTCCGTCCGTCCGTCCGTTATCAGCTAATCTCCGGTACTGTTGGCCCGATCCATGCCAAACTTTGCACACACACTCCATGGATGCCAACGACGAACCTCTGCCCCAAATATTCCTCAACGGCCTGTTATAGCGCCACCATGAGGCCGATTTAGGCAAAACACATTTCTGTAGATTACTCGTACACATTTTATCCATACATCACACAATTCGGTATACACAATCGCCATAGTCATGTGATCAACACAGATCTGCACAATGTCCCATCTTCCATCCTGATTGGCTAATATTGGCTTCCAAAGCTCACATGATTGGTCCGTTTCGAACAAAATGCCACAAATCACAAACACAGTGTGCAATTTCCGTGAAATTATACACACACATTTCCACTAGGCCAAGGACGACATGCCACTCATTCTTTTCCAAATCAGCCTCATGGTGGCGCTATAACAGGCCAATTCCTGTTTTTAGCTATAACTTCATCAATCTGTATACAACTTATGTATGCGCACTCCCTAGAGGCCATGGAAAAACATTGTCCCTGCATCCCTCCACATCTGCCGGTTATAGCGCCACCATGAGGCCAAATTCTGCTAAACACATTGTTTATGTTAGTCGCACAGATTTCATCCAAATCTCACGCAAATCGGTACACATGATCTCTGTAGTCATGTGATCAAGACGAGTCTGTTGGATTTATCAGATTCTACACCGATTGGCTAACATTGCCTTCTAAAGTTTTCAGGAGTGGCCCGTTTCGTTCAAAATGCTGCACATGTCCTGCTCATCCAGAATTCTATCCTCAGAGATTCGATGAGTGATCTGGCTCTGCATTTCCTCAACAAAATGAAGAAAACTGTTGCAAAAAACAAACAAACAAAAAAACATGTTTACATTACTCCTAAACATTTTGCCAAACATCTCACACACTCCTATCCTCCTGGTGGAGACCTGTGCCCAGAAGGGCACTTTTTCTAGTTTATCTTGAATCTTTGCTTCTGGGGGGGGGGGGGGGGGGGGTCCCGGGAACACAATATGTTGAGGTAGCGGTCGACCGTCGACCACTGGCGGCCAAATACATATGATTTTGTCATATACATATGATTTTGTCAGATACATATGATTTTGGGGTCCTTGACATGAAAGAGTTTGGAGAAGGCACTGATCTCAGATCTTAACGGGTTATGATTAACAGGTTAGTCACCATGACAGGGAATCAAATTAGATTCTGCAGTTCTGACAGCAATGTATTATTCCACAGTTTGGGAGCCAGGAGGGATACGATTCTAGGACGTGTGGGGCATTGGCCAGGGCGTTTGGGCACAAACAGCTTAACTGTGTTAGCTGGTCTTGTGAGCAGGGAGGGTGGTGGAGTTAGATCATGTCCTGAAGGTATACGGGTGCCATGCCCTTATTTGCCCTGTAGCCTGATATGTGTACAGTACACATACCTCCATAATGTGCAGTATGCATATATGGTGGTAAAGGTTACTAAGAGGTTTTGAATATAGTATACGTATAAGCTTTCTTTTGCAGGTATGGGTCAATGCTGCAGCTCAAATCTTCAACTCCATTGGCATAGGTTTTGGCTCTCTTTTGGCCATGTCTAGCTATAACAACTTCAACAACAACATTTTAAAGTAAGCTGGGAATCCTAACCAACTCCAACCCACTCTCTTTTAAAAACGAAGATGTGTGAGCCATTAAAGAGACCTAAATCTAAAGATCATCCTATCTCCCCACAGGGATACCTTGACTATAGCGCTCATCAACTCCTTTACCAGCATCCTGGCTGGATTCGTCATCTTCTCTGCTTTTGGCTACATGTCCTATTTGCAGGACATTCCCGTTAGTGACATAGCCGTGGACGGTAAGAACAAAGGAACAAGTTCCTCTATGTTGCATAATCAAAGTGCCACTGAAGCTTGTAAAAAATATATGCCGCTTCGTCATTATTGATTTAAGCACAGTGTCTCATCATGTGCGTATAAAAAATACTGTAACACTTTCATTTCATTTCATTTCAACCTTTATTTAGTTCTCGGAGAACACACTGAGGGCTGAGACCCTCTTTTTCAGTGGTGCCGAGATTACAACACATCAACAATGTACAATAGGGGGGACAAAGAAAACAAAACATAGATGAGTAAAGTAAAATGACTCGTAATAATAACATAGTAATAACACATTACATAGTGATCAACTCAATTAAAACAGGTACAGTTGATATTTACCAACGTTGATATGTCAAGTTGAAAGCGATATAGAGAAGGAAGAGAGCTGTACTTTAGTGAAGTTTGTAGGGTGTTCCAAGTGTGTGGGGCAGCGCACTTGAAAGCAGTTTTTCCAGAAGTGGTGGAGGTATGTATTGTCTCAAGCATCAAATAGTCTTGAGAGCGTGTATGATGAGAAATAGTTTTCCATTGTAAAAGAGAGTTTAAATAAGAAGGTGAGTTCCCAATTAGAGCTTTATAGATAAATAAAAACCAGTGTTGGTCTCTTCTTGACGCAAGTGAGGGCCAGCCAACCTTATTGTACAGTATGCAATGATGGGTGTTATAGCTGTCGCCTGTTATAAATCTGAGGGCAGAATGGTAAACTGGGTCTAAGATTTTAAGTGTGGTAGCTGATGCGTTTCTGTAAATAATGTCCCCATAGTCCAAGGCGGAGATGAAAAGTGCTTCAATTAGTCTCTTTCTAGTAGGCCAAGGAAAGCAGGATCTGTTTCGGTAAAAAAAGCCAAGCTTCATTCGCAATTTCTTTGCTAAAATCTCAATGTGTGTGTTAAAAGTAAGTTTCTCGTCCAGCCAGATCCCGAGATATTTATAATAAGGTACTCGTTCAATGGTGGTGCCATTTGAGGTGTATAGCTGAGGCTCATTTCCATTTAAAGCTCTTCTCTTAGTAAAAAACATAAGTTTGGTCTTTTCAGCATTTAAAACCAATTTTAGATCCAGCAATGATTTCTGGAAAACATCAAAGGCAAGTTGCAACATATGAGTAGATTTCTCCACAGAGTCTGAGAAACAATATAAGATTGTATCATCAGCATATAAATGTATATTACAGGTTTGTAATGTATTTACAGTATTATTGATATATATAATAAACAGTATGGGACCCAAAATCGAGCCTTGGGGTACTCCTTTAGATATATGCTATGCAGTCCATGTCTATAACGCATTAATGGAGAACTTTTAGACTGCAAGGTGTTGTTAAATGTCCCAGAAACTATACTGCCAAGAGATAACCTGTATCCAGGAAGTAACCCAACTGTAAACTAAACTGTAATTGTTTATCATCAATCATCATCTGTACTCTACCACAGTGCAATAGAACAACGTTCATCAGCATATAATATAGGTGAAAACCTTTGAAAATCTTTTGAAAATAGCAGAACACATCCAGGACACGTTGAGCTTGTAGATCAACAGATGTTCTTAAAAAATTGGTTATCGGTAAATGAAAGTGGTTAATATAATAATAATTTGAATGAGTGACTGAACTAACTAGTCAATGTTACCTTTACTGTTATGACACAGTGATATGTAGTGTTTGTACTGTATATTACAGGTCCAGGTCTGGTTTTTGTGGTCTATCCTCAAGCTTTGGCCACAATGCCAGTGGCTCCACTCTGGGCTGTGATGTTTTTCTTCATGTTGCTATGCCTTGGCCTGGACAGCCAGGTAAATACTACCTATCTCTTTCAATGTCTCTCTCTCTCTCTCTCTTGCGCATGCTAATGGGTACACAGACTACATACACACACACACACACACACACACACACACACACACACACACACACATGGCTGGACACACGCCCACATGTGCGCACAGAATCCAGTTCTCAAGAAAGCCTTTACCATAATATGTGTGTATTATATATTGACCTTGACCTGCATATGGATAACAGTGGAGTAAAGGTTCAATCTTTATGAGAGACCAACCTTGAAGATACAATATTTATCCACAAAAAAATCTCATGGAGTCTTAAAAGGTTTCATGACATTAATTTTCATTTATTTTTTCTTTTAGGTTTTATGACCTCAATTACACCCAAACAACCTGGACTTTGAACATTCAGTGGATTTTCTGTGGTCTGGGATTTTCTCTGTGTCTGTGAAGCCTTTTGTGCTGCAATGAAAACAGGCAAAACAGTGAAAACAGTGACATCTGCTTGCTAATCCCATTGTCATATATGGGATTTCTTATATACATATCTATGGGATTTGCTGACTCTTACATCACACTCCACAGGAAAATCAGAGCACTTGTTTGAGCCAGAACACCCTAGACCACAGGAAATCTACTGAATGTTAAAAGTTCAGGTTTTTTGGGTGCAATTGAGCACAGAAAACCAAAAAAAAGAGAAACATTACAAACACGTTTTTTTTATGTCACAATCCCTTTAAGAAAATAACTGGTCAATTAAATAATGGTACAATATGCATAATCTTTCTTTTCCCGCCCAGTTTGCCATGGTGGAAGTGATGGTAACCAGTCTCATGGATGGATATGAACAACGTCTGATGAAGTTTTTCAAACATAAGGAGCTGTTGGTTCTGGCAGTGTGCAGTGCTGCTTTTCTTTTCGGGATCCCTCATGTCATGCAGGTACACAGGCCTTATCTTTTTGTTTTACAATCTTCTATATATACAACCTCAACTTCATTTTATTGTCACATCACATGTTTACAGTCACCAACTGACTGTAAAAACATAGGTGAAAATATTTTTGTGCAAGCTTGCCAGTTGCCACATTATTGTGGTCATCCCAACAGTGGTGGAAAAAGTACTCAAATGTTTTACTTTATAAGTAAAAGTATCAATACTGCAATGTAGATATACTCTGTTACAAGTAGAAGTCCCATATTTAACAGTACAAAAATATCGGCATCAAAATATACAGAAAATACCAAAAGTGCAAGTAATCATTATGCAGAATGTCCCATTTCAAGTTCAGAATGTATACAAAATCAGACCTGTCTGAACTGAGTGGTGCTGTACTGTACTTGTACTGTGCGTGTGTGTGTGTTAGGCTGCGCAACAGTGACACTTGGTGGTGAAAAACTGCTATCTCTGTGCTTAGACATACACAGAGACAGACATACATACAGTACATACATACAGACACACATTGCTGCGTATAGGAGTGGTTAGCACCACTCAAAGATATTTTGAAATGCGACGCATTGTGAGCTTGTAGATCTGCTATTTTCAAATGCTCAAAATATATGGCAGAAGTGGTTAGTGTGATTTGTAATAATAATCAAAATCTACAAAGTAATTAGTAACTAATGTTTTCTAATAATTGTAGTGGAGTAAAAGTACAATAGGCTCACCTCCTATGACGTGCAGGGCTGTCAACATCTGCCCTTTGTGGTCGAGGGCAATGCAGTTCCCATATCAGGCGTGAATGGAGCATGATTGTCCTTCTGTAGCACGCCGAGAATGCATAGGGATTCATGCTGAATTTCTTCAGCTGCCTGAACAGAAATGATTGGGCCCTTTTCAAGTTTAGTGAGCTCCTGCATGATTTATGATCAAACTTCAGTCCTCAATGTCTTTCTTCCAGGTCGGAATCTATGTCTTTCAGCTGATGGATCATTACACTGCCATAGTATCCATCATGTTCCTTGCCTTCTTTGAGGTGGTATCTGTCTGTTGGATTTATGGTGAGAACAGAACAACATGCTCAAACCTATTGGTTATTGTCCACCAGACAACATAATTGCAATTCCAACTTGAATGAGACACATTAAACAATTACATTCCAAATCAAAATATTCATGACTGCAGCTTGTTCCTTTTGGAACATTTAAAGCAATATGTCGAGAGCTACAGTATATAAGCTTTTACAATCATAGCCACTACAGTAAGTCAATGAATAGGAAAAATACTAATAGTACAAATGCATGTCTAATCAACGGGGTTTGAACCCTGAACTGCTGTGCAGGAAACCAAACTTCTAAGCTCATAGAAATGAGAATCCCATCTGGCCAGGGGAGATATTTTCTGGGCTTCGGGCAGCTAGGGCAGGGATATACATGGATGGTCACTGCCAGGTGCCTGACTCTAATTTCTTCCCATCCACAGGTGTGAAGCGACTTTCAGACAATATTGAAGAGATGACAGGAAAAAGAGCAAATATTTACTTCAGAATGTGCTGGCTGGTCATTGCTCCCGTGCTGATTGCTGTGAGTCAGCAGGCTGTTTGCATATCATTTATGAATGGCTTTATTTATTTATTTGCTGCGCAGTAAAACCTTGCGAACACACGTCAAAACACAACTTAAATCACTCTTGTTTGTGACAGGTAATCCTAGTTTTCACCATCATCCAATTCAAACCAGCCCGTTATGAAAATTACGTCTATCCACCCTGGGCCCAGGGGATTGGCTGGCTCATTGCTATGGCCTCCATCATTTGGATTCCACTGGGAGCCCTTCACACAATGTGGGTTCTACCCGGCTCATTCACTCAGGTATAGGCTAATGACACTCACCATTTTCTAAATATTGCATAATAGTATGCGGTCAACCTTTACGCCAACAAGTCACATGTCATCTTTGTTTGTTTGTGTCTCTTCCTATACTATTCTACCATACAGAGACTGAAGCTGTCCATCACGCCTTTTGCACTCAATGAGAAGTCAAAAGAGCCTTATTACGAGAGGGGAGGAAGAGACCTATATCCAAGCATAGCAGTCGTCAGCTTTAAAGTTGGTCTGAGTGAGAAGCCTGCCATTCAGGTCAAGCTTTGATGCCCCTGCACTTTGCAGTGTCATGGCATTTATCACTTGGTAAGGACAAAGCTCACTCAGCCTTTGACCTATCCACCACTGGACCAGGCCAGAAGGACTAATGTAGGCCTACAGTTTGGTTCTGGCATATTCACTGTACGGTGAACTTTGTCGCAATATGTTTGCCGTGTGGCAGTAACAGCAAAGACATAACAGTAGCCGACACTTGGAACAATTGGAAGAATTCCACAAAACTAATTTAAGTGATGATGATAACTTGCAATGCCACGTGTATTTAACTTACAAATATGGACCAGGGGTCATCATCAATATGTCCGTACACGGACAATGTGTCTGTGGCAAAATACTTGGTCTTGTCTGTGGCAAATTTTAGATTTTCTGTTTTACACACCATTATAATGCTCTTATTTTGATCATAATATCCAATTACTGAATGTCAAGTCTCCAGGTGTTTTCAGAATATGAATGAGTATTCCACTGATTTACTATGACACTGTGTCCAGCAGCTAGTTAGTACTGGTGGTTCTCAAATGTTTTATTTGCAAGGAGCCCCATAACCCTGAGTGAACATTTTAACACTTGCGTTACAGTCCTTTTATGGTCATTTAGGGCTATAGCCAGGGCTGCCGACACTCCTGGATCCTGCAGGAGTCTCCATTGGACCACATCTCCTGCAGGACCCCTGCATTGTGATTTTTCCTGGAATTGGTATCAAACTCCCAAAATTCACCAAAACACAGGGACTTACATCTACTATGTTAAAAAGTGTATGAGGGAGGACCATAGGGCCCGGACCCCCCGCTTGGGGAGTCCCCCCGACTCCTCAAAAGAATCTCCTGGATTCTCACAGTCCAATGTTGGTAATCCAACCCTGGCTATAGCTCTTTGTGTTTCTGGTGAGATTATTGGCCAGGAGAGGAAAAGAACATCCACACTCTGTTCCACAGAACTTACTTTTTATTAATGGCGCAAAGTTTCGACCTTTTTAGGTCTTCATCAGGCGAATGATTATTGTCTACTTATTTTGTATATCTGTAGCAATTTTTTTAATTTTGACAAAAATGTCCACAAGCCATCATGGCAATGACACCTGATGTGGACAGCTTATAAGCCTGTTGATTCTTAATGGTCACGCAACATTCACTGTACAACATACTATTAAATGTTAAAATATCATGGATGCTATTTATTGCATATATTACAACATTACCTCTGGCTCTGATGTATTGCTGTAGTATGACTTCAGAGGCTTGTTGTTTCAGCCTATCCGCTTCTGGCCCAATCTGTCAAACTCAAAACCTTTGCTAAGCACTCCACCTTGTGGCCATTTTATGTTGACGACTTTGTAGTCATTGTAGTTCCAACTAACTTTTATACATGACTTAAGCTCAATTCTTAACCGACTGGTTTATTACAGTAGGTCAAATGCATTTTATGCAATTCAACAGGTTTGTTTATAGGGGAACATTGGTAACGCTACCATCACGGCATGCTATCATGTTATGATGGTTACAATGATATTAATAATATATATTTTTTTTAAAGTTGAAAAGACCAGGGTGTATCCAGTTTTTGTAATTGCCAGATTATGGTAAAAAATATATATATAAAAAAATCTGTCTGCGAAAAACTAAAAGCAAAATAGTAGAACACATACAGTACCAGCCACTCATCTTTGGAAATAAAGTTTATTTGTTTATTGAGAGAAAGCTAATGTTTAAGTACACATTTGGAGAACATATGTATATATGTGCACCCGAGTTAGTCAATTCCACTACACAATACCAATGTTTCCTTTTCATGCTTAACTTATACTCCATCGTATGACAAAGCATAAATGAGGCTTTATCCTGTATCCCTCCAAATGAAGCCAAAGAGATGCAAGATATCTGCATATCTCACATTACATGGGAAAATCAGTGCAGTGGCAAAATAAACCTGTCGACATGCTGTAACGTGCACGTATAGTTTCATTGATCCCTTACATGCTTTTGGAGTTGTGAACCAGGCACAGCCATACCCAGTAGTACCCATATTTAACCACATTTGCACAGTACTGTAGCTGGTAAAATGGACACGACTAGAGATGCTCCGATCAATCGGCCACCGATCGGTGATCGGACGATATTCACTCCAAATGACTTGATCGACAATTTACCCTATCTGGAGAAACCGATCTTTTGCACCATTTAAGTGGAATAAAAGTCAATCAGATACAGTGTATAGTATAATATCATTTTGCATTATTGTGACAGGCCTAAACATTCTCCCCTTCTTCCCCACACACACATCAACAGTTTTGACGTGGGTTTGACATATAATAATTTTGGAAATATTATATATTATATTATAAAACAAGATCGGTATCGGCCGATCATGAGAAAAACAATCGGTGATCGGGATTGGTCCCAAAAAACCTGATCGGAGCATCCCTAGACGACACACATGGTTAGGTAGGTAAGCATATAGTAGAGTCTATTGTTAGGTTGTAAGTGTGAATCCACCATCTACATAATATTATGATAAAATATTAATTTAAAAAAAAAGCAATAATTGTCATTATCATCATAACAATTACTTTCAAAAAGATATGTAATATGACCTACAAAAACAATTAACGAAACGAAACAAAGCGTCATGTGCAATCAATGGCATACACTTCCCTCTGAAGTGACGGTCATGCAATTTGACAGCTGCGGCCTTCTCCATTACTCCGAAGGCTAATTTATACATTTTCCAACCGACTTATACATTTCCAACTGACTTTTCCTTGATCTGACAAGAAGTTGTTTTCGTCATATACGACAGTCGTTTGACTTAAGTATAAATTACTCTTTTTTTTTGTTTGCCACTGGCTATGCATTTTTGTATTTATTTATTTTTCCGACAAGGCTGATCAATACATCAAAGTCCAGGTTGCAGCATTCAGTAGTAATTGGGTGCGGTTTTAGGAGCATTTACAACAGCCTTCCTCATGACAGGCTTTTTGCACTCGGCACTCCGTGTGGCTCCGCCTCTCCTCGACCACGTCCAACCAAACAACAAGCGGCAGAAGAACTGTAGTGGATTTGTTGTGTGTTTTTTTTGCCCTCACCGCCCAGCTGAGGTCGCCACGGAGTCACTGTGGTTTATACCGTCTTGCCTGCTATACTCCAACTGCTTTCCTGCAGTGTCGCTACTAGGAAACCTGTTCCACCGGCCTCATCTGCACATCACCGATCTGATAGTGTGAGCATAGAAAAAGGGTTGTGAACAAACAAGCAGTGTTGATTTTGTCGACCAATGCTAAGACGAAAAATGTTCGTCGACAACCTTTTTTCACTGATGAAAGCAACATGGAAACTACATGAAAACTAATAAGCCATGATGACTATAACTAGGATTATTTATATAGGGGCTAGTGGACAAGAGATCCAGTATAAGTAAAAGACAAGTAATTTTACATTTGGTTGCATGCTGAAAATAGCAGATCTACTTTCTATCTACTTACTAGCAGGATCGGCTATTTTCAGCAAGTGTAAAAAGTGTCATTATGACGGCATCAAGGCCAAAATACATTTTAGTCGACCAAATCAACTGTAGATTTTAGTCGACTAAATCTAGACTAACACTAACGCATTCCAGGTGACTAAAACTAAATGAAAACTATTCAAAAGACTATGACTAAAACTAAAATCAAAAGGTACCTGGACATGAGGAGGGGCACTGAGGACATATGTGACTGCACTCGCTACGTCTTCTGCTTTCAAACACTATGGTGGGAGGAAGCAACAGTTAATAATAACAACATTAATAATTACAATAAATAATCGTAAATGAGCATTTTCATAGAGTGTACGCTCACTACCTCTGACACCAAGTCAAAGAAGCGCACGCTGACTTACTTTTATGCTAGCGTACACTGCAGCTGCTTTCTCTGGGTCGCTGTTGTGGTGCCGGAAAGCAAACTCTGTCTCCACTATTCCAGGTGATATACACTACAACAGAACACATGCATTAACCTGTGTTTACATGTAACCAATCACACAATAGTGACAATCCCACCTTTTTTGTGAGACTTAAAGGAGAATTCCATACTAAAAGGCTTTCTTACCTTTCTTTGTAGTTGTTACGTCCCCACCAAAGAGGTTCAGGTGTTATTTTGTGCAAAAGCTCCTTATTGGCTATTTCCCCTACCATAAGCCCTAAATGAATTGCATTGAATGGGAATTGAATGTGGGAATTGTGCTAATTCGCTTATTTCCATCGCTCAAAATTATATATTTTTTGTATATATCCTCTCTTCATAATGTAAATAATATCCCAAGCGACACTTTACTACTTATTTCGATGGAAATAAGCGAATCAGCACAACACCCCATAGCCCCATTCAATTCCCATTCAATTCAATGCAATTCATTGAGGGCTTATGGTAGGGGAAATAGCCAATAAGGAGTTTTTGCACAAACAAACACCTGGACCTCTTTGGTGGGGACGTAACGACTACAAAGAAAGGTACGAAAGGTAAGAAAGCCTTCTAGCATGGAATTCTCTTTTAAGGCCTCGGGAGTCAGTACCCAGGCTTTTATTTTCGTTCGCATTCGGCTCAAAAAATGAAAGCCTGGGGGAACGAGACACATTTCCTCGTCTAAGGAGTGAACAGTGAGTACAGTGCAGAGGGGCGTCGCTCGAAATATGGTGACGTCAGTTTTCTCTGCTGTTTTCTACCAGGGAAGGGAGGGGCGGGGGCTCAGATCGGTGAACCAATATTATACAGCGCTTGTTCCATGTGCTACGCTCTAGACCAGAAAGCACACTGGCTGGGCCAGGCTAAGGCCTCTACAGACTAAGGCGGGCCGGCAATAAACCGAAATCAGTTGATGATGTTTGGTGTGTACACAGCCATTGGGTGGTATTAAGGCGTCTGAGTGAGTCGTTCACCTGACTCTGAAGCACAATCAGTGAGTGTCGCCTGTCGATAACAGCGCGGGGGGCGGGTACTGGGTAGAGCTCTCTGTTTGTGTGTATATGTCAGAGAGAGAGTGTGAGAGAGCTGGTTTAATGCCAAGAGATACGCAACAAGCAAGTGTGTATGTGTGTGTGTGTCTCTGTGTATGTAAAACAGAGAGAGGGAGAGAGAGAGAGAGAGAGCAGGCAAGAAGAGAGACGCATGAATGTGCAGGTTTCAGAGGAGTAGTGTGAAATTGCGCCACCCCTTTGTTTTTGTTCACAATGCTGCTTGAGTTTCGGATTCTCGGAAGGCTGCAGACTCTGTGCTATTGATAGTTAATGGCCTCCCGCATAGAATGGCTGTGAATAGTTACCGTGGCTCTGATGTGTGTCTTGGCTTCCCGTAGTTCTTGCCTTAGCCCCTCTGTCAACGCAGTCACAGCATACTTAGTGGCACAGTAGAAGTGCTCATCGGCACTTGGTACCATTCTATGCCCACCCATGCTACAAGAGGATAAAATGGACAAATGGTGAGGAGACATGTGGTAATCTGTAAAGAAAGAAAACAAGAGAGAAAGCCCTAAACCATGCAAAATGGTTGCAGGACTAAACGAAAACCGCTTTTCCCAATTTTGAGAAGATATGTATGTTCAGGTAACAGGTTAATAATATACATTTGTATCTTGGGTTTGGAGCTGCATTATGCTGCATAACGCACCTGTTAATATTGATGACGTGGCCATCATCCACATTCCTCTCCTTCATTGATTTGTAGGCCTCACGTGTACAAATAGACAAGGCTAAGACATTCACCTGTAGGGGAATTACAGTAAAAATAGAACAGCATTGATGTTCAGCAATTCCAGGACGTTAACTCGAATTATGATGTATACAAACAAATTGCAGGCACGTTTGTTATAGACATTCACCAGTAGGGGAATTACAGTAAACATAAAAGAACCTTGATGTTTCTCAATACAGGCAGTTAACTTGAATTACAATGTAAACAAAAAAAATAGTAAAAAAACAAACAAAACAAGAATGACACATGTCATAACTGCCAGGTGCAGCAAGCTCTCGTTTATGAACATCTATAATCGGTTTGTGTGCCACGTACAGCCTCTGCCTCAGCTCACGGCTTCACGTTGCAGTGTTCAGAGTATGGGTTTTATGGGTAAGTCTCCTATTGGTTTAGAGGCAGCCTAGAGACGCGGCAGCCAATCGTGAAAAAGTGTCCACTACGCTACTAGAGGTAGTAGCAAATGTAGTCCAGGTGCTTTTCAAGCACCTGGCAAAAATGTGTAGGTGTGTCAAGCAATACAAAATACATAAAGGTTTACATACTGTTGTTTTTAATGAATTAGTGTTTTGAAAGTGAAACTATACTATATAATGTTTTTAATGGTTTCTTATTTATTGCAAAGTCACTGACTTGTGCGAATTAGAGACTGACTGAATTTGACGGGGTCACTCGGTCAGTGCATCTGAACCTGCTATTCCTTAGTCTCTCTCAATACAGACTATTGACTCAGGTCAGGAAAAGAGGGCGCTGTTTTTCCTTTATTTGCCGATGGGTTCTCAGATGGTCTATTCCTATTATACACAGCTTATGGCTTCTAAGCTGTTTCCGTAGTGACACTGAGAGATTGCAGGTTAAAGCCAAAGTGGAGGTAAGGCAGGGGGTTGTGTGTCTAAACAAGGGCAGTCAGTGCACAGATTACACAGGCTAAAAATACACAGCCGTACACATTCACAAGTGCTGCCATGACAACAGATGGACAGGAGTTAGAAATACTGGACTCTGAAGCCAGAGCTGTTTGAGCGAAAGGTCTTGAATGCAAATTCTCAATGAATAAAGTCAAACCGTCCCAAAGTAAAATACCCAACTAAGAAAATAGTGGGCCTCTGTGCTGTGCCATGAGGACCATTGATGTAGCTGTATGCACATACAGCCACATGTATGCACATACATGTAGCTGTATGCACATACAGCTACATGTATGCACATACATGTGAGCTGCTTTCAGTCTTAACACATGCTTAACTTCATGATTCTAGGAATCCTAAGCCGTTTGATTCTAGGAATCATGGCATGATACCACGATGCAAACTTAAAGGGATAAAGTACAGTTGTTGTGAGGTGCTCATTATTGGAAAAATAAATCCTGACATGATTTTGATTGACGCAAAGCCAAAGCTTATTACATGGCTACTGAAATCACTACTTTCACACATAAAACATTTATTAGCTTCCACATGCTTTCACTTCGCTTCCACACCAACATAAACAGAGGCAGAATGCTGGTCTGTTATTGAGAGCAGTGCGGTATGCTATCAGGAAATAACAGATCACGGAGGAATGCCCTGCCTGTGTAGCGTTTTTTAAATGGTTATCGTGTTGAGTGTTGCTCACTCACATCAATCATGTTCCTCCAGCCTTCCGTTTTGCCACTGAGCAAGGGCTCGTTGTGTGCCAGGCCAGCGTTGTTGATGCACACATCCACACCCTGGTGCAACGTCTTAATAGCCGAGAACATCGACAGGATCTCCTCCTCATTGGACAGGTCGCACTTGTAGGGGATCAGTGTGCCACTGTAGCCTGCGCTCTGACACTCTGCTGCCAGCTTCTGAAATCATTCCAAGACATGAAACTGTCAAAACATTTTTTATTTTGTTGCACCTGCCACGACAGTGAAGGGAATTGAATTTGATTGAATACTTGGTCAGAAATGTAAACGGCGTGAGGTACAAAAAAGGAATAACCCCAAAAAGTCCTGGGTTCCCATTTAATTGTGGTCCTACAATGTATTTAATTTATCAACATACTGTAGAATAAAAATAACACAAAAATAAATACATAATCATCAAAAGAATAATGTAAATCTAGCCATTTTCATGTAAATCTATCATTTGCATTCTAGACTGTTTGATACAGCACAAGCAGCCAAACAGTAGTGAGATATTCCAGACTGGAAGCAGATTTGACAACTTAAAAAGGCCGGGACAGATTAACTTGCAGCAGAGAAATTAATGCACCACGATAAATAACACCATATGTTTGATGCCCAGAGAAAGCCAAGAGTCCATGCACCCATAAAATAAATATGGGGGTAAAGAGGGAAAATCTGAACAGCTCTACATTACAAAAAAAAGGTTGTGGTTTAAAAACAAACCTTTCTCATATACTGTATACTGTAGAAAGGGAGAGTTTGCATTATGTGGCTGAGAACTGAGCAAACTCCAACCAGGTCAGCTGGCTGTCCATGACCAAGGGATTGATGCAACATAACATGCCCATCGATCAGATGATCTGTGATATACTGTAAATGATGATGGTGGGCGCGTGGCTGTAGACTAGCTCATCTATATATACAACTGAGCCGCTGGCCCGCTAACAAGTTGTGAGCACACACATTGTGCACAGTTCAATTTACAATTTAGGCATTTAGCAGACGCTCTTAATCCAGAGCGATTTACAGTAAGCAAGAACAACCCCACAACACCTTAAAAAGGAGATTGTTACTTGATTCCTGTCACCTGATGAAGGCCAGTCATGGCCGAAACGTCGTCACAATTATGTCAGTGTTTTAAATAAACTAAAAACACTGTGGAGCAGAGCTGTTTGTTCGGACTTCCTTTTCTTTTACACAGTAAGCAAGAACAACACATAGTAATACATAAAAAAATAGTCATCAAGAATCATCTGTCTAACAGTAGAATATGAATGAAACTATGAGTATACACTATAGAGTGCTATGTCTAAATAAAATAAAAAAGAAATAGTTTTGGAGCCAGAAGGGAGAAGTCAGCCAGTTGGCCAGGTCATAGCACGGTCTATGTGGAGCATGCAGAGCATGTGGAAGCGCCGCCTACGCCCGTGCTCCGCCCATCCAGTAATATAAACTGTTATGGCTTCAATTAAATCATTGCCAACATGATTGGAATCAGTGTCGTGTTGTGTGAATCAATGTCTCGTAAGCTGTTTCACAGGGATTACCCAAAGAGATGGCATTACCTGTGCTAAGCTGTCAAAATACCTCAACATTAAAAACACATTTATATGTATACTTCAACAGACACTCCCTCTAGTTAAAAAGGGACACGTTTCCTTCAGGTCACTGCATTGACAGGAAGCATAGGATCAGTGGTTGGTTATCCTCATATCACATAGACATAGACTTAGACTCTTTGGGCTCCATTTTCGTCACTGCTAAACCCATTATCCCTAAACTTCTTTGCCTTTTTTACTATTTTGAAAAACATTTTTGAATAGTTAAAATGGCCAGTCTACAAGCTCACAACGTGTCAATGTAGATTGACTAGTTGAACTATTCAAAAATGTTTTTCAAAATAGTAAAAAAAAAAAAAGGCAAAGAAGTGGATAAGGGGTTTAGCGGTGACGAAAATGGAGCCATTAGAGCCAAATAATTCCAACTGGAGACTTTTGTCTCCGCCCTGTCCAACCTCCCATGGGGATGATGGCATGGAATCTGTGCAGGGAAGTGGCTGTGGGCATTACTGCAGTGCAGGCACTAAGCAAGTGAGTGGGTGTAGATGGTACATCTCTACTATGCATCAACTATCAAGTTATTCTTGACCATAGCAGGAAGAAAGTACTATTGGTGTGTGTGTGGCAGAACCAGTCTAGTCTCAAGCAGAATCTGTGTGTGTATGTGAGCGTGAGGCGTTTTTGTATGGCTGTGGGCACCAGCTATTAAGGTCTCTACTCCCATGATGGCCACTCATGCAGCAATGTCACAAATGGGATGCAATCCAAACCCACAACCATGCATAAAATAAAACCGCTACACAGATGCCAAATTATACCATGTGTTTCATTCTGTGTAATGGGTTAGGTACAGTAGAATGCAATACATCGTCATATCATTTATAGTCTATCTATCATATCCACTTGTGACTTGCCTAAATCTAAATTAACATGAGAGAGAGAGAGAGAGAGAGAGAGAGAGAGAGAGAGAGAGAGAGAGACTCATGAACGTGCAGGTTTGATGTCAAGAGCCAGGCAGAAAGCATAGTGTGTGAGCGAGCAAGAGAGAGAAAGACACATGAAGGGGCAGGTTTCAGAGTAGCGTGAAAATGCTTCATTTGTAGATGCTTCTGAAACCCTTCTGGGTTGTCTTTACACTGCAGATACTTGCACACTACTGACATATGGAGCTATTTCCTCTCAGGCAGGCACACAACAGCCGACAGTCTGTGCGATGTTGTGAACTCATCGCGACATGAACACAGCTACTTTTTACACAGCTATACACCTTTACACCCGACTTCTCCCTCCAATTTCTCAACATTTGTCTGTAGTAGTCAGGTCACCTCAGTTTTGTGTGTACACACACACACACACGCACGCACGCACGCACGCATGCACACACGCACGCACACACACACACACACACACACACACACACACACAAATCAAAGATCAAAGATCAAAGAATCAAAAGATTATTGTCAAAGATAATAATAATGCAGTTTTTGTTCGCAGACGACACCATTTTTTTGTTCAGGGGATAACTTAGTAAGTGTTGCAGAATGTATTACAAATTAAATGGTTAAACTAAAAGGGTGGTTTAATAAAAAATAGGTTATGATTGAACTTGAAAAAAAAAACAAGTTCATGATTTTCTCAAATCTGAAAAAGGATGAAATTATGGAGTGAATATTAAAAGAGTGTATGAATTTAGGTTTTTGGGTGTTATATTAGATGACAAATTATCATGGAAAAATCATATAGCATATCTCTGCTGTCCGGAGGAAACCTCATAACTCCAAAATGTTCATTGTTCAAGTGTTGTGACTTTCGATATTGTCAATTACTTGAATGAGAAGGAGAGGTGGTGGAGTTTGTTGTTTTAGCAGACAGTTTGAGGGTCCAATGGAGTTAAGAGGTTTTGTCCAGTGTTTTCTTTTACTACTTTCCATTGATTCAATATTTTTTAAACAACACACAGACATAAAGGGTGTTCAATTTTTTTTCCATAAATCAGTGCCGATTTATGGGGAAAAAAAATCTAAAACCTCAAAAATTGAGTTATGAGGTTTACTCTGGACAGCAACAAAAACGCCAAGGTGGCCAAAAGTATTTTTATTTTGAACTAAGTAAAATATGAGTAGGATACGAATGTATTGAAGATGTTGTATTGTACACTGGTTTTACCATATTTTATTTACTGTGCGGGGCAACTCATATAAGACTCCTTTGATTAGTTACAAAAAAGAGAATTATTCATCAAGAGGATTTCAGAGCACATACTAACAGGCTTTTTATGTTATCAGGCTTGCTGAAAATCATGGATTTGGTTGAACTACAAACATTATTGGTTGTGTACAGAGCGAAAAACAGATTGTTACCAAAACAGTTACAGAAGATATTTGAGTTTAGCTCAGAGCATGAGGACCATAGAAGAAGATATGATTTTAAACATCTGTTCACTCGGACAACACTAAAACAATTGTGCACTTCTGTTACACGTATAAAGTTATGGAATTCACAAAGCCAGGAGTTGAAGAGTTGTACAACAGTGTTTCAGCTTAAGAAAGTGTTTAAAAAGGAAACAATTATAAATTATGAATTGGAGGGTTGAATTTCATTTTTTCTTTCGTTCTCTCATTTTTGTTATTATTCTTTTTTTGTATTGCCCAGTTTCACACAGGCAAATTTAAATATCCCATCAACACAGAGATTCCCAATTTTGAGCTCAAAACTGTCGCCCCGGATGTGGCAGTGGCGTTACTGATGTGGGTGTGTCAGTCAATATTCTGCTGACAGTGTGCCTGAAGGTTTGACCAATGACAGGCTAGCCGTACTGTATCTAATAATAAATATTAGAGGATAGCATGTCCCTCTTCCAGGATATGGGCACATTAAAATCCAATCCAGTGTTCTTGTGGTGAATTCTCCCATTGTATTAGGCCCACACAGTCCTGTACTGCCAGTTGTGCTAATTCTGCTACTGTGTCAAAGTTGCGAACCAATCAATTGTGCTGCCGATACACATTAACGGTAACGCCCTCCAACTAAAGGCTTGCTGTATGTCTGTATGAAATCCATTATTCCTTTTTTAAAGGACCACTTCACCACTTTTCAACCTCTCTTCTTTTATCTACTTTTATCTACTCCTGTGTCTCATAGGAGGGCTGTGAGCAGTTCAGAAACCCGTCCACATCATCGTTAGGCAGATTTTTAAACAAGATTAAAAAATAAAACAAAAACAAGTTGGCTTTCAACGATGGCTTCCATTTTCGCATTGCAACCTTTCAGGAATAGAAAGCCTGCAGTTTCTATTAGCTTGGAATCCCCATCGATGATGTCACTGGTGGACGGGTTTCTGAACAGCCTCTATATGAGACACAGAGACCGATTAGAAAATAAATGTGGCGTTTTATCATGAACATTAGTGAGGACCAATTATATGAAGATAGGTTGAAAAGTGGTGAAGTGGTCCTTGAAATGTTTTGATAAACTGACGACGACAACTAAAGTTTTCGTAACGCCACTGCCGACATCCTGGTCATTACAGTGTTAACCTAACACTCTAAAACTGTGTTTTTCAACCTTTTTCATATCACGGGCCATTATTCTGCATTTGAGCCACGGACCACCATTTGATGAGATTTAGCCTCTCAGACACAAAACTAAAGAATATTTTGTTGAGTACTCTTGAGAAACCAAACAGACCTGTAAGGGTCCATTTGGTTTCAATCTCAAGAGTCAAAGATCTATAAGGGTCCATTTGGTTACCAACTCTCCATCATTTATCTCCTCCTCAAGGACCACTGGTGGTCCCCGGACCACTGGATGAAAACCACTGCTCTAAAAGGAATGCTGCAGTTGCACACAGGTACACAGTATGCCTCTAAACCTCGTCCTGTATGGTCAGCTGGGTTTATGCATGGGTGGGTGGGTGGGTGGGTATGGGTGCTTGGAAGCCAGGCGCTGTGTCAGTCAGTCAGAGTTGTGTTGGATGTCTGGAAATGCCATTCGTTTTATTCATCATGGCTGTTCATAAAGTCAACATTGAGACATATGCATGTGCAGACAAGCAAGGACACAAACACCACATGCACTCGGCAGGCAGACGCACGCAGGCAGGCCAACAACAGTCACATTCATGCTTCTCTCTGAACCCCTGGCCTGCAGGGGTTTGTTATGTAAGTTCAACACGCAACATAACATCGCCGCTCCTTCCTCCCTTTCATCTATAATTCATCCACTTGCAATGCATGGATTGAACACAAAACAACAGGGCAACATTAAAGACACCACAAAGTGCTAATGGCCGACAGTTTTCAAGAGTCTGCTTCTGTTGACAGAGATCAATAGCACAGGGCTCCAGCTGCAAGCAGTAAGAGCTCTGAAATTAGATTTGTCTCAGGTTGACTGGTATCGGTGCCTCAGACAAACATATTCTACTGTGGGTCAGTGTGCCTCCACTCATTTGATGAGAGAACTATGCGTCGCTGATACGCTGCGTGGATAGGCTGAACGGGGCTCCGTGTAGGAGGATAATCTATTTAAGGATTCAGCCATTTGGCCTGTCGTAATGCATTTTCATCCTCATTACGACGAGTGATTGCACAAAACGAAGCATGTGTAAACGGAGGGAGGGGAGAAAAGGGAGTGTGCACATGTACTGCACAGATAGAGAGAACAAAACACTGAGACAAACAGGAAAGATCTACAGTACTAGTCAAGCAGATGCATGATCTACCATGTATAAGAGCTACCTACGCTGAGCACATTGATGATGAACATAGGGTCAAGGATGACTGTTGACTCTATAAAACGTTTACAACAGGAGATGGGATGACTGGCTGCGTGATTGCCTCTTCTTCACACAGTGAGAGAGACTGTCACTAAAAAGGTCTAAAGGTTGACTTAAGGAACGAGGATTTATGGCATTTCCAGGCTGGAGATAAGAGAAACAATACCCCACTCATGGTTAGCAACTGCAGTACTAGGCTAAATAAGAGTCAGTCCCAAGTCAGTTATGTTTAACAAGGTGACTTATATTTCAAATAAAAGGACGAGTATTAGTACTTTACCAGGCATAATTATACAGAATGTACTGCAAGTAGTAGTTTACATTTATTTGAATAGCCCATTTCTTAAACACTAAACACTGCTTCTGTATGTTGTCAATATAAAAACATCAAAATAACAAAGAAAATTAATATCAACCAAAGAAAGGGCACAGATAGCAGAGAGACGGTACATGTGCATTAGTTGGGAATGTGTCAAATTAGAAAGATGTCTGATGGCAAGCACATGCCGACTGATGTTTGGCTGGATTCTCTGGCACAAACACGATAAATCCTTTTATAATCCTGGTACAATAAAGGCAGGGCAGGTCCCTGGGTGTTGTGTAACAGACCAGGACCAACCAGTGTGGCAGGATTTTATTTTCCCAAACGAATCCAGATAGAGAAAAAGAAAGCGAGTGCAGTGGTTTACTATAAATAAAGAATCTGCTGCCAGATGACCCCCCCCCCCCCCCCGCTCTCTCACGTGAAGAGTATTTACTCCGGATAGGAACCGTCTTTCTTTCACACATTCATGCGGGGCATCATATGAACAGGACCTAAATAGAATTCCCTGTTCCGTTGATGTTTGTTGGTGGTAACATGATGACTACTACTGGCAAAAAAGAACTGCGGGTAATTCTTTCTCATAAACCAGCATGTCTCCTCCTCTGCCTCATGTGATGGGTGGGTTCATCCAAGCCAGTGTTGATTTCGTCGACTAATATTATGACAGAAAATATCCATCTACTACCTTTTTTCACTGACGAAAACCAAATGGAAACTATTTGAAAACTAAGCTACCAGTAAGACTAAGACGCCTGAGGGCGAGAAGCGCTTCTCAAGTTCTCGTGCACGCATCCGCCTCGTTGACGGCAGACTGCTGGGCGAGTGCTGGTGCTTTGGTATGGGGGGTCAGATCAAGATGCCCTGAAAATGAATTTTCAGGGCAAGATCTCGACCTCGCGAGTGCAGACTCGGCCCCCAGCCTGGTACCCTAGTCAAAATATGGCCCTTGAGGAAATTTTATTGGGGAACCCTGGTCTAGAGTTTGAAATTTGAACGGACAGGTATAAGTCAAAAGGGAGACATCGAAGAGGAAGGATGGATGAGGAAGGATCAACTTATGGAATGTCATAACAGGTTCTGACATATCCGTATATGGAGATCTAAGGGTTTGAGTTTTGAGGTCAGATGTAGAGTTGCTTGCCAATATTGATGACATCAGGGATCTCCATATATGGGCTTAACTGCGACAGCAGGTTGCATTTACTATGACATCAGGGTCTCCACATCTCCATCCCTGATGATGTCACGAGACCTGGGCACCATATATGGTGACAACACACACTGGTGCCCGACACACTGACGGGAAATGCACGATTCCATAGTTAACTGCGACCTTTGGTCGCAATGATGACTAAAACTAAGACTAAATATATTAATAATTTCGTCAACAAATAAACTAGACTAAAATGTTAGGAAAGGACTGGTGGACGACACCATCAAGGCCCGCCAAAATACATTTTAGTCAACTAAATCAACTGTAGATTTAGTCGACTAAAATCTCATGATATTTAGTCGACTTAAACTAGACTAACACTAAAACATTACAGGTGATATGGAGGAGTCTGATTTCACCTTTGAGTAAAACGTCTTTGATACTAAACACAATATCCATTCTAAACATGTATGACAGCACTCACCAAATAACTTTAAAGAGAAAGAAAAGTACAGAGACAGTGTCTCAGTTTCACTGATATATTTTTGAAAACTTAAAACTTTTTGCTTTGATGTTATAATAAAGAAACATATATACAAAATAGCACACACATGTTCAAGTATTTGTCAGTGCAAAGTAATACTTAAAAAAAAAGATTTGTAAAAAGAAAAACAAAAATCTTTGGCCACAAAACAATGGTCTTAAACTTGAGCACTTAATTTGTGTGAGTTTTCAAATGCTCTGAAATGACCCCACACAAATCACGATTGCATGGGTATCCAGTGTTGCTGCATGGAAAAGCTTGCCCAGTTTCCCTTGCCCACAGCCTGCTGCCAGAAGGCGAGTTTGGTCCGAAATATCTGCAGTTTACCCTAGCCATGGTTCACATTGACAGTCATGTTTCAGGGCTAAGTTTATCCGTGCTTGTACGCAGATTCTCATTTTCTCAACACTGCCCCAGGGTAGGTACCCTCACAAAAAACATGCAGTAATCCTGGTCTCTAAACTACCTCCCCCTGGCCAGCCGGGGCGCCTGATGGAGGGGAAAGGAACTGGTCCGAATAACGTGTTCCTTCCACGTGCTACGTCCGGCCGGGGAAACTCCCCTGTCAGGTAAAAAGAAGCAGCTTGGACTTCTCATGCATTGAAGGAAGCATGAGGTCAGTCCGTTGCTCTCCCCAGGTTGGCAGTGGGAGCGTAGAGCCCAGGATTACATTAGATAATTGACACTGGGTGAAAAATGGGTTACAAAATCGTGATAAAAAATATTTTAAAAAAAAGACGTTCCTACTAAAAAGCAGTGGTGGAGTGACTAAGTATATTTACTTAAGTACTGCACTTAAAGGGATAGTTCTAAAGTTTTAAAGCTGTATGAAATACATTAATATAGTGGTTGCAACTGTATTAATTGATTGCCCGAGTCCCGTGGTGGGAGTTCTGCTCTGGTTTTGGTCAATATTAAGTAGTTCCGGTCATTTTGTGGGGGGCACTGGGGCCACGCAGTAAAAGTTAATTAATTCACAAAACTAACGTCATTTGGTATTGTTGACCTATTTATAAAATATTAGCGAAACTTTCGTTCACATGGAACAATTTTGGGTGTAGTGATATGGACACAAAAAACATAGTTCCGTGTGATAGAGGTGTCAAAAATGAACGAAAGTTGCACTAATATTTTAGAAATAGGTCAACAATACAAATACAAATGGATTAATTTACTTTTAATGCGTGGGCCCCTGTGCCCACCACAAAATGAAACTACTTAATATTCACCAAAACCAGAGCCGAACTCCCACCACGGTAGCCTGGCTAATAAGCCAGACTAATATCACACAAGTGACAACACTGTCGCGGTATATTAGTCTGGGCTGGCTCCACTTGGATTTCATTTCCCGGGGGGCGGGTTCAAACATTTTCTCTTTGACGCAATTGGTCAGAGCTACTGTCAGTCAAAGGTCTCAAGCATTGAACGTCACTGTACCAAAGCCCGCCCATATTGCATACCGTGTCCCGATTGGCCCGACCTGTTCTCGGTTGTAGGAAAGAGGCGTGCTACTGAGCCTCGCCAGACCCTAATCCGCTGGCAGGCAATTTTTTTTTGCCAACGGCTGATTCGGTCTGGTTTATTAACCAGGCTACCACCACGGGACTCAGGCAATCAATTCATACATTTTTCTTTTTTCATAATTTTTATCCCACGATTTTGTAACCCATTTTTCACCCGTGTCAATTATCTAATGTGATCCTGGGCTCTACACACCCTCCGCAAACCTGGGGAGAGCAACGGACTTGAACTCATGCTTCCTTCATTCATGAGTGTCCAAGTCGCTCCTTTACACCTGACAGGGGGAGTTTCCCTGGTTGGACGTACTGTAGTGCGTGGAAGGAACACGTTATTCCAACCAGTTCCTTTCCCCTCCATCAGGTGCCCCGGCTGGGCAGGGGGAGGCAGTTTAGAGACCAGGATTACCGCATGTTTTTTGTGAGGGTACCTACCCTAGGGGACACGGGGAGAACATGCAGACTCCACACCGAAGGGCCCTTTCGCCAAGCCGGCCTCGGGTATGGGCACTGATGGCGCGGAGGAGAGGACACGCCGTATTTGTACTTTACTTGAGTAATTCCAATTTCCAATGCTCAATAGGCAAATAGTGTACTTTTACTCCACTACATTTTTTAAAACTTTAGTTACTAATTACTTATTTAGATTTTTATTACAAAACAACATACATTAACCACTTCAGCTCTTTATACATTTCAGCCATTTGAAAATAGCCAATCTACAAGTTCACAATGTGTCGTGATGTGACACATTGTGAGCCTGTAGATCTGCTATTTTCAAAAGATTCTGTTAATAGATTTGAAAACTTGAAACTTGAACTTCTACATAATGAGTACTTTTAGGACTTTTAAGTACATTTTGATGCCAACACTTTTGTACTTTTACTCAAGTACATTTTTAATTCTGACTTTTACTTGTAACAAAGTATTTCTATATTGCAGTATTGATACTTTTACTTTCCCCACAACTGCTAAAGAGGCTTTCAAAAGAGGCAATTTACTACTCGGCATGCTGGCTATTGTGGGTCTAAAATCTTTCCGATATCAAACAAACATCCAGTGACAAGTCCAATTTGTCTCTTGTTAGCGAGACAATCCCATGCACATTTTCTCTCCACTACCACCCACCTCCCTGCCCTATGAACTTGAACTTGTTGAACTCACGACTCATCTCTATTCAGTTCTACACAAGTATGCTGTATAGTAGGTTTACATTCTCTCTTCTCTGCAATCCATCTGATTGCCCGAGTCCCGTGGTGGGAGTTCCCCCCCCTTGCATCTGCTCCTCCCTTGCATAAATCCTCACTGCGCGTGCGTGCGTGCATGTCGAGCGTGCGTGCGCACGCGCGCACACACACACACACACGAACGCACGCACGCAGGCACGCTCGACACGTGAGAATGAATGACACAGTGGCATGCACCAAAGATTGAACAGAAGAGAGATCCAGCCATCTCTCGGGACAAGTTAGAAAAACACTTACGTCATAAATAGATTTAACTTCTATTGCAACAAATGGGTTATACTTGCCATTGATGGATCTGCTCTTAAAAGAGTAGTTCACCCAAAATATGACTTACACAGCCCATGCAGCCTTGAATTCATGGAGATTCTTTTGCATTTCTGAGCCAATAATTTGATGACCAAAAATCTTGTATTATACATTGTACCTCACGGGGATTGCATTGAGAAGTGCACTGTGTTTAACCTTTACTTCAGAGAAGTGGCGCCATCTCAAATGTAGGCGAAATACCCGAATGTTTGTGTGTCTGATAGATAATCAGAGACTCACAAAAGACATGCATTGGTCAATGAGGAGGTTACTGGGTCCGTTGTTTTCACTGCAATGCGTTTGGTGTTTGTTCCTTGGTGTCTTCAATGTTCTCTCTTCTGTGGGATCAAATGTGTAGGGATGATGATTATTATTGAATATTATATGAATGGGTTTTGTGGGGTCGTGCTATATTATAGCATACTCATAGGTCCTCCTGACATACTAAACGAGGGCAAAGATAGATAGTCTAAAGAATGCAGTTTTTGGGGGTTGAAAAATGGTTGACACATGCACTTTTATTGAACACAAGTGGGCTTTTATTGGAGTGCTGTGATATTTGTACTTTTTCTGCGTCTATGGAGTTAACATTACTCTAATAGGCCCCCAGGTGTGGTTAGAATATTGAAATATGTCTAAACCTTTTTGCATTGTAATCCCCATAGGGGGATTTTAGATCGCCTCATATAAGACTACAAACTGTGTTTGTAGTCTGTTAGAAACAGACTACATGAAAAATGACTGTCGTAAACGATACAGAGCCAGCTCGCCGACAATTTTGTTTGGACCACAATTCTTATAGACGGTTTTAAGATGACTTCCATGAACTGGGGGATGAGCGAGTGACGTCAGGACTTCAGCACTCTATTGTGAAGGAAAAAAATGCTGCTTTGACAGGTTTCATATATCAGGAGAGGGTGTAATGTGTGAAAAGCTGATGCTATCGAGTGCTAAATCTGTGGGAAAATGGCTGATTATCAGACGGATGCATGTTTTTGTCAGCTCACACACACACACAGCTCATGTGGAAAGTCTGCAGTCAGTAGAAAAGTGTTCTGCATGGTTGAGTCAAAAGGTCACTGAATAACCCACGAGGTGATTAGATGAGCTCGGGAGAAAACTGACACACCAAATTAAATACCCGCAGAGCATGTGTAAACATAGCACAATTGTGATTTAATCACTGTTTGCCACACAGCTCACAATATCATGACATTAATATAATGAGCACGCTGTTTCTTAAGATAGTAGCCTATATATTGTAAAGGAAAGGCAAAGTTAGCTTTTCCCAGTTAAGATTAATAATAACATTAATTCAATATGCAGCTTTAAGAAATCTTCTTCAAGTGACAGCATCATTTGATGTCATTTGATGAGTATAACTTAAACGTAACACAGTATTGTCTCCCAAGTGGAACTTGAGTTCTTCAAATGAGTGAATACAAACTCCCAGTACATAGAAAGGATTCAAATTGGAGTCTTTGAATGGATGTCCATATCTGTGGTCAATGATGGAGAAATAAGTGAGAAGCTGTGAAAGCTAGTTCTTGCCACTCTCAAAGTCCATTTTTTGGCTCATGTGATTCGTAGGGCTGTCCCCGGGACCCCGACTAGGCGACTAAGGATTTTTATAGTCGACTAGGATTGGCCAAATCTTGTCTATATAGTTGACTATTAGGCAACTAGTGCTGGTGAAAGTTACAGGTATGGTGTGTTTGTGTGTGTGTGTGTGATATGAAATGTGAGCTTAGTTTACGATAATCACAGTGATCCTAAATCATATTCCATCATATTCAAGGGCTTTTGGAGAGAAATGAAACTCCAGTCACTTTACTGAAGAGGGGTGTGTGGGTGTGGGTGTCCAGCTCGTTGACGCTAGTTAATGCATCAAGGAAGGCAATTATGTTTCTATAACCACAATAGATAAACTGTGTAATAAATCATTTAGCAATCATCTTTAGCATAAAGAAGTCAGTACTGACTTCACATGCATGTCACAACAGGCTCGGGGGGTTTTGAAAGAGTTAATGAGACGTTATGTGACTGCTACTAAGAAGAATCCATCCCTTCTTCATTCCAGAACATCCCCCTGGTGACCACACGTCTCTCCCTCCAGCTCATTGTTTTTCTACTGCCTACTCCACATCCTCCAAGACAACGTCTGCTACCACTACACCCTTCTGAACTCACTGTATGCTGGCAAAAAGGAAATGTTCTGACATTAAGGACAGACGTATGGCACCAGATACCGTATGTGTCTTGATTTTAGCTGTCTCGGCTACTATGGCTACGAATATTTCTCTTCGAAGAACATATCCAAGTAACTCCTAAACTGTCCCAATGGAAAGAAATAAGCACCAAAGGGAAATCAAGAACAAATGCTTAGTGATGGACACTTGCAACCCCCACTAAGACCATGCCAACCAAGTTTGGTCTATGCCAGTGGCCCAGTGGACATGGCAGGGAGTGTACAATGATGGCTTTGTCCCCAGCTAAAACACAGACGACTTTCTGAGGCCTCACACAAGCGTTAAAGGCTATCCCAGAAAGGGGGAGTTGAAAGCCTGGTACTCGGCACAATTGAATGTATTCCTTAGTTTAGCCAAACATTTATCCAAGCCAAAGCTAGCCTTGTGGTTTTTTAGCTCATATCATTATGTACCCTGCCTCAGAGTCAGTTAAATCATAATTAAAATATTTAGCATAATACAAGTAATACAATATTGATTTTGAGGGCTGGGGCTACTGGTTATGAGTGAGTCTTACACAATGCAAGGACAGGGCTGAAACATGCTTGAGCAGTTAATTATTGATAGGCAGAGCCATGTGATCAGAGTATGAATGGACATGAGCTGAATCGTTTGCACAACTTATATAACGTGGGCTGTGTGTGTGTGTGTGTGTGTGTGTGTGTGTGTGAGTGAGTGAGTGAGTGAGTGAGTGAGTGAGTGAGTGAGTGAGTGAGTGAGTGAGTGAGTGAGTGAGTGAGTGAGAGAGAGAAAGAGAGAGAGAGAGAGATAAGGGGGAGTGGGAGGAAGTACCTATGGGTGTGAGTGTGTTAATGTCATTAAAACTTTATTCAGTCAGTACTTCCAATGAACCTATTTAATGCACATATCGTGAATACAACCATTAGCTAAAGTTGAAACTGGCCATTCTGCCCAAAACACATTTTGCTAATTCAAAGCTAAATCAGTCAGACAGATATTTTCCAAGATAAGATATTCCAAGATATTGTTCAAAGCAAAACATCAACTTCTGAACAAACAGGCCCCGTCTCAGTTCTGTGCATACAAATGTAATGTAATGTGATGCCTCTTGGGACTATGACTTGACTGGTAGACTTTTCTTAATTTTTTCATCTCTGCAAGAGAGGAGCTGTGTAGTATTGTCAATTAATTGTCTGATCTGTGTATGTATTGTGTACGTGTTGTGATTTTTTTGGTATCCCGATGACTGCTTGGCACAAAATGAATTTCCGCAAGGACAATAAAGTATCTGCCTGTCTGTCTGTCTGTCTGTCTGTCAACTTCAACATGTTTTTGAGCTTTTAGGAACACTGCTGATGTCCGCTGACACCTATGATAATTATATTACTAGACATTAATTTAACAATAGTGTGTAAAGGACTATGGAAAATCCATTCATCATTGTGATTGTGATCCATTCATCACAAAAGTATGTAAAAACAGGACAGGAACTCAGGATGCTGCTATAGTGTGTTCATTACCGTTAGATACTAGAATACACCCAACCATAGATATGACAAATATAAACGTGCAGGCAATAGGTTAATTGCCTGCACGTTCTAACAGCAGTTAGAACGTGCAGGCAAATACAAGAGCAAATACAAGAGGGTATGCGCATGCATAAAGTGAATGACAAAGTGAGTTTAACGTTGTTTAACTTAGTTGTTTCAGATAGGACTTTTCTGTTTGGATGTATGGGCTGTCAAGGCCAAAGTCGTTTTTTGCCACTCAGTAGGCGTTCAGCCGTTCCCACACAACTTCCGGGTACGATGATGTCACACGCATACCCCAGAGCCTCTATAACATTTTTCCTCTTATACTTAATTTACCGGGGACCCCAGTGGTCTATACTCCTTTTGTATACACCAAATCTATTCACTGAAAATAGCTGATCTGCAAGCTTGCAATGAGTTGAGGCACCCATCAATAGATTGGCTATGGTCATCCAATAGTTGCCTATTTATTATGACTATAGTGGGAACAATGGCTTATTAAGGTTAATAAATCATTCATTGTGCAATTATTAACAGTTTAACTAGTGTTTTTGCAACTACCTGGTCTAAAGTGCGAACAATGCCTAATTAAGGTTAATAAATCCTTTCTAGGCTATGTGCATAACTGTAGTGTTGTTATGCCTGAAGAGTGTCATGTTTCTTGTCCGTTTTATTTCCCATAGTTTCATTTTATTGGCTGATTTCATTGGCTTGTTTGATTGATTGTAGCTTAACCAATCATACAAAGTTTAAGATATGGGAAAATAAACCGGACCAGGAAATGCATATTTTAATAAAGAATGTATAACCTTAATAAGGCATTGTTGCCACTTCAGACCAGGTAGATGCAAAAAGCATACTGTTGTTAACTGTCAAGTGTCAATAAGTGTGTAATATGCGCTGCTGGTTTCCAGATGCTGGCATATCCATTTCTTCCTGTTCCAGATAGTTGTCCCATAGTCTCGCGTTGCCAGACTGTTGCCTCTCGCAATTTCCAAATGCTTAGTTACATTCTGGAGCAACGGAAGATCATGAGTAAAATATAAAGCGGAAGTGGAGCCTCCTCCCCACTTCTGTTTTGTCTTTACAGTCGCGCAAATCTATCCTATCACCTAAGCATATATAGCTTGCTGTTAGCAGAAATTAAAATGAAATTCGGGAGGTGTAGTTCCAGACTCTATTGCATTCAGAGATTGTGGAAAAGTAGTCTGGCTACGCGAGACAAGTTTTCCCATAGCTCCATATGATTGACTCGGCTGCAATCAATCAAATTAACCAACTAAATCAGCCAATCAACTGAAGCTATATGGAAAATGAACAGGGACAGGAAATAGGTATGCCACCTTCCAGTTATAACTACAGTTATGCGAAGGGCCTAAAAAGGATGTATTAATAATCGTAATAAGGAACTTTAGACGAGGTAGATGAAAAGAGTTTACTTAAACTGGCAATAAGTGCATAATGAATGGTTTATCAACCTTAATAGTTTTTTTTTTTTTTGTTAAACTCGAATTAAATATAACAGTAAATTAGGAAAACAAAACAAAAATGTGTTTACAATGCATTGCTATCATTAACATAAATTATGGGATGTTTGTTTGAAGTGCTCTCAACAAGTCCTTCCACATACAACTTTTGAATCTGCTAGGTACAATGTCTACCTTATCTGTGCACTAACCTTAGAGAAGGAATTGACTAGATATGGTACCACCTTGTTTACAATCCTGTGGACCATACACATTTTAATATGAGACTCTAACCTCCACAGAGGGGTGGAGGTTCTTATTTCATTTATTTTGTGAGGTCTGTATCTTCTTTTTAAGGGTCTTTGGGATGCTAGTGTACCATAATGTGCAGGCATAATCAAACTGTAATGGAAGTAGGCCTACAATACAATATTTCAACAAGAGCATTTATATCTACGGTATATAAAAGTGGATGTTCTAGCTAAATTGTATTTTTGATAGTAAGTACTGCAGCTCAAGTAGGCCTAAATAACTTCTTCATGGCTGAAACTTCAGTTACCTATACTACTCTACGCTAAGTTTATCGACTTTCTTTTTACAAGAGAGACAACTTATTGTCCGATAATCAGGTGCTGATTTGGAGGAATTCTGTTCTAAATATTATCAGCGATAAGACAATCACAGGCCAAATTAAAGAACCACTTCACCACTTTTCATTTCAACCTATCTTCGTAAAATTGGTCCTTACTACTAATACACAATAGCAACATTTTTTTCTACTCAGTCTGTGTCTCATATAGGGCTGTGGGCAGTTCTGAAACCTGTCCACCAGTGACATTATCATTGGGTAATCCAAGCTAATAGATACTGCAGGCTTTCTATTCCTGAAATGTTGCAATGCAAAAATGGAAGCCATTGTTCTCACGATAAAATCTTAAAAATGGTGGTATTTTATCATGAACATTAGTGAGGACCAATTATACGAAGATAGGTTGAAAAGTGGTGACGTGGTCCTTTAATGTCATTAACATGCCTATGAAGAAAGGACAGAAAATACTCCCTTGAGGGACCCTGTGGTTGAGATGTGGACATGTGCCATTCACATCCACCACTTGTTCTCTACCACCAGATAATAAGACGGACTGTTCTTAGGACCCCTCCCTATCTTTCCTATAGTGATGCAAAATGTTCTATTTCTATTTCAGCATCATTGATGGAGCTTTCAAGAGAGACATGGCCCAGGTGCTAATATGCTTGATTTTAGTCCATCTTATGAATAAGACTTCTTATAGAGGTGAAGTGAGTCTGCCTATTGTACACATCAGAAGCGCTGAACATCCATAGAAAAGGAAAGCATACAGTTGGCCTACACTTCCCACTTCAGTTTTGACTTTGCAGTCATGTCAATAGGTCCTACTGTAGGACAAATTAGTAATTAGTAACAAATTAGTAGACCATCTAGCATGTTTCTTTAGAAATTTAGAAATAGATATTTAATATTTTAATTAAAAGTACCAGAGGACAAACCCGATTACCCGAAGCAATGGTTTTTGTCTGACATCACGCGCCCATATGGAGATCAGATAAATGACGTCATGACAATAATTATGCCCAAATAATCGCCGAGAGAGAGAGCTCTCTCAATCAGTGCTGGTGCCAGAGACATGATGGGATCATCATCATTCAGCATGAACTGTCACGAAGCAACGCATTGTCTGTTCAATTAATTCGTTATAGGCTATTAAAAATAATTTATAAATGTATTAATTATTGGAGGTTGGGACTGGGAGGTGTTTTTATTCCAAACGTAGGCTATGCATTGCAAAGTGACAGTTGCACTGACAGTTGAAACTCCAGTCCAGATTATGTGAAAAAGTATTTCGGGGAATTAGGGAATGCTTTATAAAATTTAACAATAAATTGAGATATTTGCAGAAACCTCGTCTAGAATAATAGGCTATGGATATCAATGAAACTGTCTGTTAGAGGTTGGGTTACAGCATGTCCATATGCCCTTGATAATTCTGGGTACTTTAAATATTTGTGTCCCATTTCTTTAGATGCGTGCCGTTTTCCACAGACGAGACGAGTAAACTTTGTCTTTAACATTAGCAGACAGTGCGTGTTTATTATCACATAACAATATTCATTTAACTTCATGGCATGCGTAATTTACTATTTTAATTTAATTAAAAAAAATCCCTATAGTACGCCGGCTATCTGGGAATAATCTGCGAATAAAGTGTTTACAACAGTGAAGCTAGAATTACTACTAGTCCCATAAAGCTGTTGAGGAGCTAATGTTAGCAGTTAGCAGCTATCCAGCTCGTTACCAAAGTGACACTGAATGCTGCTCGTCTGTTAAAAAGAAAAAATGTGGTTGTTTGTGGTGGTGGGACTCACTCACCTCTATCTTCTCCACGCTCCGGGCACAGCCGACAACCCTCATGCCTTGCTGGACAAGAGCCCGAGCAACAGCCGCACCGATGCCGACCGAGGCTCCTGTCACCAGAGCGACTCTGCCTTTCCATCGCTCCATCTCAGGATTGTTCTTTGCCAGCGGTATGGTAGAGGGAAAGCCTTTATTCACGAATAATTGTTCACAATCCCGTCTCTATGGTCACTATTTTGCTAATCTGTAGTAGTATAACGCACGCAATTTGTTGTGGGCGGGATGGATGGAAGGCGTCCAGGCAGGAACCAGCAGCAGCACTGTACGGAAGGCCCTGGGCCAATCCAATCCATGCGCTCGGGATGAAATATTAAACGGCAACCTATATGCGTTGTTGCCACTGTTTGGCTAAAATCACCTCCCACTTTATTTTTGAGTCCTGTGTGCGACCAACACCTGATACTCGTTTGGTTATCTACCGCCATCTACTGGGCAAGTAAAATAAACACGGTGATACAATAATATGATTGTCTGGTTAGAATAGTGAAAGCAGCTTGCATTCTTGTCTATTTTACTATTGAAAAGGGGTTATTTGCAATAAAGAACATTGGGAAATTTGTTATCTTCTTGTGACGTGATGGTGACCCCAAGCTGTTATTGCATAGATAATGGATTGGTAGTGGTAGTTGGTGAGTGGTATGTTAAACCTCCCTCACAAAGTAGGCCTACCATGCAATACCTTTATGCAAGTTGTTACAATGGCCCAGTGGATATCTATTAATAATTCACTTTTAACAGAGGTTTCTAGATCTTTTAGAACTTGAGTTTAGTATAAAAGTACAGTACAATTTTATAATGCATATTAATAAATATTCTTTATTTAGTAAAGTTTGCACATTGCGCTCTTAACATCACACCCAATTCATAATATAAATGGATGTTAATTCTTTGTAAAATCTCTATATTTAGAATTTCTGTACACATTTATTGGTACGTTTATCACTACATGAAGTGTCACAGAAGTGAGACAAAAACGGAAAAGGAAATCAAAACAAACAAAAAATAAGACTACTAAAATATATCCCTAATGTCACAGCTTGCAAGTTTGATTACCAAATTCCATTGTGCCCTTTAGCAACAGCCCTACATGGAGACCAACAATTAACAAGGCTTTGTCAAAGGGAACCATTACAGGGTTGGAAGGAAGGTGGGGAAGGAAGGTGGGCAAGAAAAGCATGTGGGCACAAGTGAGAAAAGAGATGAATAGAAACTAAGAATCACATTTCATTTAATTCAAACAAGTTAATAGCTGAACGAGATACCCAAATGTATTATTTTTTTTCACTAAAGGCGGCGCAGCAGTGGTCATGAGTGTTTTCCCATTGAACGATTTGATGAGTGCAGCTACTATACTTTATCACTAGCAGTAGCTAGTCATTCAACACCACAGGCTGGCTTGCTCTGCTCAGTGGCACGGCAGTAGTTAGTGAATTTTTCTTTCAAATGCTGACGGTACAGATCGCGGTTGTTGTAGAAGGACTTGTTACTTTCAACAAATGCCTGGATTTCATCCTGCGTTAGGCCGCTCTCGTCCGATGTCCCTTCAGAATCCTCCTGTTTCAAGAATGTATTCATATCACAGGGGGAAAAAAACATAACAAAAACACTTTAGTATGAAAGCACAAAGACACAAACCAAACATGTTTAACATTTTTTGTATATTTGACTAACCAGAAGGGCCATCAGACTTTTCGTGTTGGCATCTATCTGGCCACACATGTTTGCATCTGGAGGCCCAAGATGATGGTTGAGGTTCTTCTGATGCTGTGCCCTTGGTAACTGAGGTGAGGAACACGCTTCTTTGTTTCGGCAAGTGTGTGACGTTGTCAGACTGTGTTCCCTTGTGTTCCCATCTGTCTCACAAACTTCAGCCGTTAGTCGCTGTAAGACAACGGGAGACATTTCAATGGGACAAAAAAAAAAAAGTAGGGCAACGATAAAGGACACCTTCAGAAATACTAGTCCATTGTGTAGACTATAAGATCAGTTGCATCTTAAGAATTATTGGAAATGACTTAATGAAAAAAGTTCTGCAACTGCTGAAAATTAAGCTGGTATAAAGAATTGTGATACCAGGAGTGGAGGGAATTGGCCTTAAACGTACATTGAATGTTTCCATCGTGGATGCCATCTTGAAAATGATTACTTTCCAGTAGTTATTTTTTCCTAAAATGTTAGGTTAGCAGTAGCACACCCAATAGCAACAAAATCTCTATCAATAATTTGGGGTTTCAACCATAATACTGACCTATCTAGTATTCATTCATTGCAGACCGACCACTAGGGGGCGAGCCCAACTTGTTTGTGATGGTTTTTGAAAACCTTGTGCCCATAGCCAACACCATAAACTAGTAGTCACCAAGTGCACAATCCTTGATTTTTGACAAGTTCATTCCCAGCTATGTTTAACATGATCTGTTGCCTTGTCTTTAAGACAGGTCACACACTGTAGATCCTGTATAGATAATGTATCTGAAATGTCCTCACCTGATCATTACATAAGCCTTTTCCCTTTCTTTTCTTTTTTTTAATTTTGCACTTAGTGTTTTCTTCAGAGTTCGCCCAACACTCCACACAGCTGTCCATTCCATCCTCCTCCTTATCTTCTGCACAGTGGTGGCCAGTTGTGTAATCTATTTCGAATGAAAAAGAAATGTGACAAATGGACTTCATTTTTAATATGTGACAAGTTGAAGGTGTTCAATATGACTGACCTGCTTCATCATGGTTGCAGATTCCCTCAGTGCAGCCGACATCAGAGCCCACTCTTGAACCAGTCTCACTGCCTTCCATGCTTGAAGAGTAGCCACAGTCACTACCATTGCAGTTGGGAAACAAACCTAGACATTGGGGTGGGGTGGGGGGAGATCCTTTTCACTTTAGATAATCACATGCAACCTCAAATTAAAAAAAATGGGGATAATGGAGAGGCCATTATGATTCTCATGTTAAGATGAACATTGATACCTTTCTTTACTGGGGTTGAGCTCAGGATTGTGCGGTCTGAGCAGTTACAGGAAGTGCTTCCATTGACAACAATAACCTCCGCAGTGCTGACCTCTTCTTCCTCCTCCTCCTCCTGCTCCTCCTCCTCATCCTGGCTACCACAGGCATTGCAGGTGCTCACCACAGACTCAAATGAACCCTACAAAACCACATACCGTTCATCAATATTGCGGTCCAAAACTGTTACTTTTCATAAAAATGGGGAAAAGAACCTGCTTTGTAATTAGGGATTATACTATGTGGCGCAAATTGGAAGTATGAGGACTACAACACATGCGAGGTCAGATTGACAGATTCATTACCTCATCCAAACTTTTTTCCTTCTCCTCAGGTTCAGGTTCCTGCTTAGTCAAGTCGAAACCACACTTGTTTTTGCGACGGTTCTTTCGCTTTTGTCTCTTTTTCTCTTGCTTCAACTCTTTCACCCTCTCCTCCTCAGAGAGCTCCTCAACAAGCTGCTCCAGTCGGCTGAACCCCTGCATCTTCTCCACAGCCATCTGGATCCATTGGGGTTAAGACACATAAGTTGCACATCAATCAGAACACAATGACCAATCCAATCATTCCAATGTAACCATTTTATCGGTCACTCACAGGCTTAAACAGTACGTACCTCAAAACTTTTGCGCAGTGCATCAATTCCCAAGTGGAAGAGCATCTGCCATGTCTGCTCCTCCGCCCTCAGTTTCTGCCAGATCTTGTGCAGCCGTTCATAAAGGTGGATTCCCAAACAGGTTAGGACTTCCTCTTGTGCAATGTCAATCGTCTTTGCATGCCTCTCTCTGCGTCTAACAAAGAGACATTCATCAAATACTTGATACATGAGGTCAGTCTATTGCCCCCCCAGGTTGGCAGAGGAAGTGTAGCAACCAGGATTACATTAGATAATTGACTGGGTGAAAAAATGGGTTGCAAAATCGTAGGATTAAAAACAAAGTTAAAAACCCCCCAAAAAAACAAACCTGCAGCAGGAATTCCAGCAGTGCACTTACTCATAACCCCCTGCAAACTCAGGCTCAGCCCGGCCAAGGAGGTGGGCGATGAAGTCAGTCTCACAGCACACATGGACATGGCGTTCATGGGGGCAGCAGCAGAGACCCTCATACAAGGCAGCACAGTAACCCTTCTCCTTACTACAGTCCAACTCCCCCACTAAGATGTTGTACGCCCTAAGCACCTTATTCTTGCAGTCTGTGCAAAACCTGTGGATGGATTGACAACATAATTGAACCATTTTCTCTTAAACAGATATCACCAAAGACAATTTCAGTTCATAATCTACCAAAACAATATTTATGATGACAGAAAACTGACAGAAAATCCCACTTTCTACCCCTTTCAGCCTAGACTGTAAGAGTTGTAGGCTGCACAGTAACATCATGTCATGTAATGAAATAACTCTGTAAAACTTAGTAAAAATATCCATAATAAACCATGTAATAATAATAATAAACCATGTAATAATAATACTAATTAGATCAAGATGTCAAAACATGAATAAAATATAAAAATCTAGTACTTTAATCTAATCAGATACATTTGCATCCCTTCTTTAAACAGAACCAAAAATAGGAAAAGTAGTATTAGTAACACATTACCTGTGTTTGCGCAAGTATGTCTCCAGAGTTTCTAAGAGACAGGCACTATCGATGAGGACCACCTCATCTCTGCACTCCTGAGACATCAGCTCCCAAACATCCATCCAACTTCCCCTGTGAACAGATTATGAAAATACTGGCATCTACACTGACAAACATCACCGCTTATCAAGACTATCAGCAGCACTGCAACTGCACTGACCAATCAACTTCACAGTGAGTTCTCCTAAACAGACCCAAAATTCTACCAAATGAAAATGTAACTAATAGTATCTAATGATTTAACGTAAAACATGATATAAAAGCCAATTCCCAATGTCCAGACTGAAGCATATTACCTCTATGGTATAGGTAACACAAAAGATTTTCAATATCATATTTGAAAATAAAATTCCAACAAAATGATGTTTGCCATACTTTCAAAGGACACAAGGGTAAGATAATAGTGAGCAGTAGCCTTTTCCATTAACGTGTTTTTGTGCATAACCTAGTGTTGCAATTAGAGTACTCCGTTAGTACTTTTCCAAAATAATGGCATTTCTTTGTTACATTTAAGACTTATATTTCCCGTTATTTCTGTTGCCACAAGGAAAACAGAAAACTATTTGATACATTTGCGTAGTTTTCTGATAAATGAACAAGCTCGTCTGTCAGAGACTTGCACAAATGTTGTCATTGTGACATGAGTTTGACGTCATGGTCGGCCGGTCCTTCCATTAGTACTCCTGCCTGTACTGTGTGAGCACCTGCCTAATACAAACTGTAACAATATGCATTTTACATGAATGAATGCTTCCAGGTGTGAGTGGATTTAAATGTAGCCTCTACACAAGAACACCCTGGAACTTATAAAAGAGCTGATGCAGCAGTCCAAGAATGAAAGAAAGACATTGGACATTACTCACCCCAAGGGCTTAGGTTTGTGCGTGTCTAAGGAGTGCAACTGACATCGCTTGTTCTTTTTGCTTTTTGGGATAGCATCAATCACGTCATTCAGCTTTAACCTATAGAAACAGAGGCATTGAATACTGAACAGGCTGTAATGGACACTACTATGACAGTTTTCTTACAGGGTGTAAGATATAAGGCTGTAACTGATGCTGCAACAACATAGCTACTCGATTTGTAGAGTTATAGTGATAGCGATATAGTTCAAACCAAAAATAAGATTACCAAAGATTTATAATAGCGGTCGACATGTATAGGAGATAAAATAACACTGACTGTAACTCCTATACATTAGCCTCAATTACAGATTATTTTCTTAGCGATTATTCTATTGATTTATTTTCTGCTTAATCAGGAAGAACTTATTTACTTTACATTATTAAACCCTTTTGTTTAATATCAACAAATCAATAATGAACAATATTTAGACAAAAGAGATCCATCCCTATGTCTAATAATGGACTGTCCCTCCTCCCTCTTACGCACAAAGCTTAAGTGAAATATCAATCAGCACCGCAGCAATAAAGAAACAGACACATGACGGTTAAGTTGTCTAGGTTTAAATGCATACGACAGCATTTCAGCACTGCTGAAATGCTGTCATATGCATTGAAAATACATTTGTTCTCGGATGTTCGACTTTGGCAACATTTTGGGTTGAACACAAAGTTTCGGGTTGGACTGAGCCTTGGGAATACAGCAAACGAAGACCAGGCTACATTACTGAAACTCACCCATGGAAGTAGAAAAGAGTGTACAGTTTCTTTACGTCTTCCAAACAGGCCTTGGTGACAGTGAGTGTGCTTGTGGACGTCACAGTGAGAGGCTCTAGGGCAGGGTTCCCAGACTCCACCAACTGGGAGAAGAGGCGCTCCACACTCCGTCTGCAGCCCACACACGGCACCAGCTGGGATAGTGCACTGAAAACCTCTCTGGACGTTACCGTCATAGCAACGTTCAAATCTTCTTGTTTCAATTTAGAGAGGTACTAGGAGATGAAGACATGAGACATACCTGTTATGATGACTATTTACAGAACATGTGGAGCCATGACTCACCTCTGACACATGTTGGAGGTATACTTGTTAGTTGTTGCAAAGGATACCACAATAATGATTATCAGTTCAGCCAATTATCACCAGCTCCAATACTCCCTCTTTGCCATTGTATCAACTGTTTTATGCTGGCCAAACATTAACAGTCATGTTAAAGCTCCTCACCTGGGCAAAGGCTTTTAATTGAGAGCCATTAATCTGGTGGTTGTCAGCTTCCATGACACTGTCAGAAAATTCCATCACCATCTGAAAACAAAAGTGCATGTGGGGTCACTCAGCAGCTCATGCAATCAACAAGTTATCATAATAATCATCTCTGGTCAAAGAGATGGTAAGCATTTCTACCCAACTTCACCAAAAACGTGTGCCCACTCCCCTAATATTCGTTTTGGAATGAATACAATAGTTTATACTTTAACTATCCACCAAGAAATAAGATACTCGAGTTGAGATACCATTTTTCAAAGTGGCTGTTTGCCAGAAACAGAGGTTATGCAAGTGACATCATCATCATACCCGGAAGTTATGCGGTAACGCCTACTGAGTGGGAAAAAAACTACGTTCTGGCATTTTCAGCCCATACATCCACACAATCCATAAAATCGGATTGCATTAAACGACGTTAAACAACCACTCACTTTGCCACTCACTTTATGCATGCACAAATCCTATATTGGCTGTACTGTTAAGGCCTATTCATAGTCTGTTTTTACTCACCACCGCTCAACGTTATTTCAGCTCCGGTGGTCACCTCACCACCGGAGTGGTGGTCACCTCACCACCGAAAATCCAGACTATGAATAGGCCTTTACTGTTAACTAGCCACTTTGACAGGTAAACAATGATTTCAAGGTCCTATTCTATCCAACCTGCATTACTGCGCATTAGAAACTGTCCTCAGTGTTTCTCACCGTCAAGGCAAAAGGTAATTCAATATTATGCCACTGCCACTGAGGTTCTAAACTTCAGTCTATGGGTTACTACTCATGACGTCTTTCTTTACGTCCTTTACAAAATATTACAAAATACGCTTCTCGAATATTAGATTCATTGAAAAAGTAATCGATTGTTTCAGCTCTGCTCCCCTGCATTCAGTGCATTTGACCTAGCTAGTGTCCTAAATTGCATGCAGTAGAGTAAGCTATGACTGTGGTGGTGACACCCACTGAGAATGATACAGAAATGCGTTCTTACAGTGAGACTATCATCAATATATAAGGGAATCTGCCTGGAGAGGAATGGAAAGTCTTCTTCTCCGTCCCTGCAAACCGCAACCAGACGCGCCATGTCTTATGTGCAGCAGTGCCTGTACAGAACGTTACACACAGAGAGGAACTAAACTCAGTCACACACACTGACATTCACTGAGGCTACACCAAGATTATGCACCTTTATTACAGGTCACTTCAACACGCTGTAACTGCAAAATGTAAAGCAATCGTTAAGAAATGCGACATAATCAATGCATGTAAAAATCTATTTACCCACACGAACGTTTTGATTCTGTGACACCGACACATTACGATTACACGTTAATCTTGACCCAGATTTACCCAACTAGCTAAGGAAAAGAGAGCAATAAGAGAATTACATTTTAGTCAAGTCCAGCGCCGTTTAGATGAGACACCGCTCTGGTCAAGTAAAGTCTCCATACTAGACTTAACCATAATCAGTGTGTTACAAGGGCAGGGTTCACTCTGTGTTAGCTTATTTTGGCTATGCAGTTAGCAATACCAGAAACTACCCTCAGCTGGCTAGCTGACATTAGCTTGCTAACTTCATATATATGTATGTGTGTATATATATATACACACACACATATATATATATTAAAAGGAGATGTATTCAAACAAAGAAAATTATAAATTACAATATGCGTGTCGTGCCATTTAATCAATATTTAGCCGAATTAAGTGATGCCATTGATGATACAGATTATTTATCTCAATGGCGATTCAGAGTTGGTGAGCCCTGCCAGTCCTTGTAAACTTAGCTAACTGCTAAGTAGTTAGCATCGCTATGTTACCTGGCTAAACGTTAGCAGCAAGGCTGCTAATACAAAGTTACAGTGCGCTACGTTGACTTTAATCGCATCTGCTATTTGCGTCTTTTAACATTGGCCGCACTTTAAGACGAACTGCGGAAAGTGAGTAGCGTTATTTGTTAATAAGTCCAATTTGGTTTACTCACCCGCTGTCGAAAGTTGACGATTTAAATACAACAAAACAAACAAGTGCGACAGAGTACAGCAGCTTACTGCCTTACCTTTAACCCCGAGACGTAAGCGTACCAGCTGACTTTACGTGTTGCCAGATTGTGTGAGAGAAATAAGCAACCAGGTCCATGAAAACAAGCCCAAAAAGAAGCCTGACTAGGCGATTTGAAAATAGCAGATATTTTCAAAACAATCATGGAAAATAATGTGACTGTGGAATATTCTTTGAAACATTACAACACAAATCTTGTATGGGGGGCGGGGGTGGGTTCCCGGCACAAAATATTTTTAGCACTGGACGCGTTTTCGGCATAAAGGATTTCGGAGATTTCGCGTCCAGTGTGCAACCACCTTTAGGGTCCTAAATTGGACATGGAGGTCCTTACCTTGACATGAAAATGTGTGAGAATCACTGGTTTAAACGACATTAGGAAAGAAGCCCAAATAAGCAACTCCTTTAGAAACAAGCCCCAAAAAACGCAACCCGTCCGCAACATAGAGTATTGGGTCCGCAACTGCAAATATTTACAAGCAACTTTACAGAAAAACAAGCCCAAAGCGGACATGGCAACACTACTGACTTTACGTGAGCCAACCATAGCGTAATAAAAGGATAGAGGGAGGACCGGAGAGACAGCCCCGCCCCCGTGCTATTCATTTTCAATGAAGCCAACCAACCAAGTCTGGTCGTCGTACGACGGTGTCGCGTGCCGAATTCCACCTGCTTCTTCTTCTTTGCAAATACCGGTAGTAGTGGTACGATTTATTTTACAATGATGCTAAGTAATTGCTAATACAAAAAGCCATATTGTTGTATTCAATTAATTAATTAAGATTTTATTTTTTAAATAAATAACCATTAAGGTAAAACATAAATCCCAGTCGCTGACATTTTTGAGTGACTGTAATATAGCAACATAACACAGTTACAAAAGAAAAGCTTTCAAACTCAATATTTTAATGATTGTTTGATTATTGATTGAAGTATTTTTTAACAGATTGGAGAATTACAGTACATTTCAACCACAAAACTGTGGCCGACACCATGAAGCATTACACTTGTTTAAAATAGGGGCCAATTCAATTCATCATAACATTTAGAGACGTACAAATATACACTTCTATATAGCCATAAAAAGAAATCATCATAGACTGTTGGTAGGGCGTTCCACATTTTGGTGGCATAGGAGCGAAATTAATTTAATCCCTTGTTTGTGCCGAATCTGGGTTGCACATAGTTTGTTGAACTCCCTCTGGTGTTGTGGGTGTGGACTTAAGGAAGTATTTAGACAGGTACATGGGTATCTTGTTGGTGTATCGAATCTTGTGGACCAGACCCATTGCAAGATGCTGTGAATCCATAACACATGGTTGTATGCTAACTATTACTGCTTCCTTGTGGTGTTTGAGACTACATTATTGAACTTGTAAACTAAATCACATTTGTAAGATTTTTTTATTTTATTTTTTTAACAGGGGCAACAATCTTTTGAAATGAAGTGAAACTAATTCACTTTACTATAATTACTAGGTTGACCACTGACATATCTGATCGGAGTCTTTAAAGTTGGCAGGCCTTTGCTACAGATATATTATAGTCTATAAAACTATTACCATTATTCAGTGGTGTAAATGTAATGACCTGATTTCCAAATTGAAATAACACTGGCAAATTAATCATGAAATGTGTCACCATGTATTTGAAGAACACATTATTGGTAGTATAATTTTATTAAGTCATATAGGCATACAAATTCATAAAGCACACAGTGTCGATTATCAGTTAAAATAACTGGGTCAGTTTCATTGACTCAGCCAATACAGTTTTAAATACATCGTATTTTATTATTTTGTTGTCAAATTAAACTCACCAAAATTTTACAGTAATTCCAAAGATATTCAAAATATGTATCACACAACAATTTGTGAACATGTATGACAGCAAAGCACATACTGAATGATAATCACTGCTGCTGAATGTGTCCACCAAGATATTGGTCAAACCAGTCATTAGATTTGCAAGCAGGAAAAACAGTAACTGATTTCGGTTGACAGCTTGAAAAATGCAAAGTGCATCCATGTTGCTTTTCTTTTTGTCAGAAGATGAGTTGTCTTTCTTGTGTGGATTCCATGAGGATGGCACAAAGTAACAACCTGATATGCATTTAATATAAAGTAAAATTATATCAGCCATGCCAAGGCAGGATATAAAAAACAAGCACTGGGCAATAGTCCAAAGGCAGAAAGGTAAATTTGCCATTCGACGAGACACTGGCTCAACAAATGTCTGACACAGGTACAAAGCAGAATATAGTACACAACTTCCTAACAATAATGTACCCATTACTTTGACCCATTCTTTCACTTGTGTTCTTGGTTGCATAACATAGAGACCAATTTGAACTCCCGCCATGTAGATGGCAATATACCCTGCAATGGAGAAAATGCCTTCCTTGTTGGCATGAAGAAAGTCTTTGGTCCGGTCACCGTTATTGATAATGAAAGATTTCAAACCTGATGTCTCGAGAGAAAACTGATAAAAACCACTGAACAAAAGGGCAAACAGCCATGACTTGTTGACTGGGAATAGAGCTAAGAGCACAGAGGCCATGACTCTGACTATAGCTAGGGTAAAAAAGAAATTCCAATGAACACCATATTCTGTTACATGCTCATGGTAGTCAGTCATTTTTACACTCACTAGCCTTCCCATCCCAAGGACAACCAAGGGCCAGACGGACAATAGCTGCTTACTGACATGATGGATTTTGGATCCACGTATATTCTTCTGTCGTGCCTCAGGACAAACTAAAGCATTTGCCAAGATATAAGCTCCAACACCGAAGTCCATGACCCCAGTTCCATAGGTTTCAGTTTTAGCATATCTCCTTGGAAACACATTAAAATCCACAGCTAGAATGCTTATAGACGTTTTCACATTTACAAGCACTCGGAAAATAGTCACAAAAGGAACCTGGTTGCTCTGAACATGACTGTGAAGAAAGCTTTTCATTGCACTCTGTGGGTGAACAGTGGGAAGACTGCTGGTGCGGTAGATGTAGAAAAGCACACCCACTGAAACAAATGCTAGGCCCATGATGACCTGATGAAGAACGTCACTTAGGATAGTGCACGACAGAACAAGGGGTAATATGATAACAGAGAAGTCTAGAAGGAGATGAGAAATCCATGGAAATGGTAATGTGAGAGATCCTTTGCCGTGATGACACAGAATTAACAGCAGTCCTCTCATGAGAAGGCACAGGGGGGCAAGAAATGTGCCAAGTGCCACTTCCTCAAGGCTGGTCCCATTGAGGTTGCTGACAAACGCTACCTTCAGTTCCCGCTGAGACATAGCCTGCAAACAAACATCACAGTTTGTTAGGATATGTGGCACGCATCAAAAATACATGCTGGTGCATCACTTAACACCCATATTGTTCTGATGCCAGGATAACTGAGGTCAGACTAAGGGCCGATTCATACTCCTATTTTACCGCTGTTTCGGCACTGTAGTGCCGAAATGATTTCGGCTCGTCAGAAATTTTCAGTAGCACCGAAGAGCCGACTTTAGGACGGTACCCGCCCCCCCGAACCTCAAATGACGTCACATTGTAGGCTCTACAGTGCCGAACCGACTTTTATTCGGCTCTAAAATAGGAGTATGAATCGGCCCTAAGGATATCATTATAGCTCATATTCATATATGCTAGACCGGTGCCCGGTTGTAGAGCACCAAGTCAGTATTGATGGTATGCAGTACCCGTGTCAGAGTTCCACCATCTGTCTGTGTCCCTTTTATCCCATATATGGAGATTTCTGTATCCGTCTCTTTAATCGTATATATGGAGTTCTATGTCAGGCATGCCCAAATATGGAGTGTTGTGATGTCAGAACAGGCCGCAGCTCCATATATGGACCCTGGGCAGGGGCCCTGTCCAGAGCCCGGGCAGAGGCCCTTTGTGACGGTTCTGGACAACCGTGGTTCTGACGACTCAACACTGGATTCCCTGTGGGGGTGTGGAACGTGTGTCCAATTTGAAGTCGGTGGGGCAGACAGAGACATGGTGCAGACACTGCAGAGACATGGTATCTATAGACTATACTAGGATAGATATAGCCCTGAAACATGACTGTCACAATCATGACAGTCATGTTTCAGGGCTATAAAATAAATATGAATATGTCATGTTAACCATGGCAGTACGCGTACGCGCGACGACGCGTCATCACCCCGGGAATTTCCGCATTTTAATAGCAGAAGAAATTTTACTTTCCTTGATTTAGAAAAAAATAAAGATATTTTTGCCACATGCACGATCGACGATCTCCTCACAATCAGAACAATGGGATTCATTTAGGTTAAAACGCGCAATTCTTATTGGCAGAACAAGTTAGAAGATAAATACATTTACAGCTTGTAAGCCTACAACATTGACATTTACAGCTCACAAATCAAGAGTGAATACGCAACAGCACCATTTAGTGTAATAATATTTAGTGTTGGCATCCTCAAGCAAATACGCCACATAATGTAAGGTTACTGGGCTCAGTGGGCTGGCTTGGCTAGAATGTCAAAATTGTTAAATACTTACTGCAGTCGATTAATTTGTGTCGTTGTCGTAGCCTTGCATGGTTAAGCCAGCAGGAGAGTTCCGCATTCCCTCATCCCTGTGTAGTTGGCGAGCATGGTTCCTTCAGCGGGTTGAGTAAATGGTGACGTAGACCTCTACGTCGTAGAGGGTGCGCTGTGACTGGCCAGTCGATGTGGTTGACAGCCTAAACCTAACTCTAAACCTAACCTCAGTAAAACTATACGACCAACCCTAACCATAACGTTAACCTCAGTAAAACTATACCTAAACCTAATCTCGGCGTTTCCAATAACCCGGAGACGTTCAAATCAACTCCGACTTTCGGCTTCTCTGAGCAACTTCAGCAGGGAATGTACGGAATGCGTTCATTTGAACGGAAAATAAATATCTTCAATAATACCGAATCCTGCAACAGTTACATTAATTACATTAAGCCGCGTCTTATATTAATTTTCCCATCTGGAATTCAACCGGAAGTGGGCGTGGTGGTATTTCAACTTCAGGAAGAGGGCGGGAATCATGATACTAGTGTATGCGTTGTGTTCAGACAGAGCAGAGGCCATACGAGTTTGTCCTTGTGGAATTTATGACAGCAAAGAAAAATGTCGCCCATACGTACAGCAGCAAACTAGTACTACTGTGGGCTTTTTATTTTTTAGAAATCTCTTCTCCGTGTAGGATTCAGGGGGGGCTTATATAAAGAACAAACATTGGACAACTGTTGCTGTGTGAAGTTGAAATCCATGCATTGTGAGGAGAGCCAACGTACAGCTGGATTTGAACATGGTGGAAGAAAGGTAACGTAACCATAACCTCAAGTTTCAGTTTCTTTGGCGTTAACATTTCAATAAAAAACACATGAATGGTCGGTAACACGTAACGTACCATGAAAAAACAACAACTTTGCATATTATTATTGGCTAACTTTTACTAGAGGCAGGCACGACGTCATCTCCGCTTATAAACGCAAAAGTAACCCATTTTCTGATATAAATTATAAACGTGTAATGTCTTTCCCCATTAACCTTTGTACAAGTTTGTAGCTTCTGAAACTGCACTCTATGAAGCGAACAGACCCAACATCACATATGTTTTAATTTACTGTCTGTCATGTCATCATTCTTGTCATGTGTATTTTAATCACATTATACATCAAAACTTAAATTAATGCCATACCTCATGCCTGGGCAAGAAATTGTGGGAGATGTGCTGTGGGGGGGCTGTGGGAATTTGACACATAACTTGTGATGAGTAGACTAGAGCCGTAGACCACCATGTGTGTGGACTACAGTTTGAGTTCAGCACATCTGTTTACAGTCCTCACACAAAGTCAGGACATAGAAACCAACCTTCAGCATGATCACTGTGAATCAGTAGAACAAGTTATAGTATGATATAATTAAATGATGATGATTGATGATGATAATAATACAAATAATATATATCTTTTTTTTAAAGAATCTTTTCACTTATGTGGGATAGGCCAGGGGGATGAGACACCTGGCCTGGGTCAGACAGACTACATTGGACTTTAATCTTTTTCTTTTTTTCTACATTTATTTTTGGGCTTTTGTTATCATTCCTTTATTGATAGTACAGTAGGGTAGACAGGAAAGGGGGAGAGAAAGATGGGAAGTGACACTCAGCAAAGGCTGTCAGGACTCGTCTCAAACCCAGTTTGCATTGGAGCCTAGGTGTCCGGACCGCTGGCCTAGCAGTCTGGGCCACTCACTACCACTTTTATCAAGATATGTCAAGCACCGTTTTGGTCACATGGAAATGAAAAAGTAGAAACACCCGCACACTGTCTTCAAATGCAGTGAAAATGTTTAATAGGGAACCAGCAACCTATACGGCCTTCATCAGGCTATCTTCATGATAAAGAACGTTGCTGATTCCCTATTAAACATTTTCACTGCATTTGAAGACTGCAGGCACTTGTCGCTTGTAGGTGTGCAAAAGCCTTAATTTTTATTGGTCACATGGATATAAAATGTACTTCTGCCTCAAAACCGTGGCTGTCGTGAGGGTCGTCTGTCTTGCAATTGAACCTGTTGCAATCTATAGCACCCATCTGGGTGGAGTGACCAGCCTGACAAAGTTGACATATGAACTATGAACTAGTTCACATGTCAATTAATTTTCCTCCCTTGTGCTGGACTCCCCTTTTGCTTTCTTATTCTATGTAGATGAATGGATTCCATAAGAAAGGCCATCCTCGTCAACAGACTCTCAATGATTCACTGGAGGAAGACATCCAGGCATTCCTCATAGAAGAAGACCAGCTTCACACATATGATGACCTCACCAAAGTCAACCCAGTGACTCCAACGACCGGTACTGTCAAACTACTTTGAAATTATTCTGTGGAAGTCCCTGCAGTGGGGATAATGTGGTTCAATCATTTAGCTAAATGTTGTCGACAAAATTTGACTGAACTGTGAATCCTGGTTTCCATCATACTATCATTTAATTGTTATTTATACACCTAAGTAAAAAGACAATAGGCTGTGACTTTCAGTAGAGGGAGGGGAATTGATTGATTGATTGATTGAACATTGTATTAACAGTTTGTAGAATAGGCACAGTTCAACGAAAGTGCAGGTAGAGGAACAATAAAGGTCAACTCAGGATTCTTGCAAAGTCACACTGTGCTTAACTGATATTAGAATTGTTGACAGAACCTCTTGCCAATTCTAGAGTGCAATGCTTCCATCAGTCAGGTTTATATAATCTATCTGCATCCAAGAATGTGGAGACATCACATTTAGTAAATTAGAATAATTTCAAAGTCTTTGCTATCAGCATTAGTGATAATTTCTCCGTAAATGTAATGGGACTGACTGACTGCCTCTTGGTGTAATGTTAGTCACCTTGCACTGTATAATCTTTTGTGTATTTTAGCTATGTCAAGATAAAATGTGCTGCTGGCACAATCTATATTATGAATTACTGGTAATACTGTTGTTTGTAGCTATTATTAAAGCTTGAATAAGTGCTCGCTTCACTAACACCGAACGCAACATTTTAGTGGCCTTCAGTGCTGCTAACCGTCTCAGATTTATTTTCCTGTGAGATTGTACATCCCTAATCTCGAAAATATCTGCTTCTCACATTTCTTTGTTTGTTATTGTTTATGCCTATTGCCAATCATGGACATGTCCTGTATTTTGGTTTTGCAGTGCTGAAATGCCTGCAGGCCAGGTACAGTGTGAAGGTGTTCTACACCCATGCCGGCTGCACCTTGGTGGCACTCAATCCCTTCCAGCCCATCCCACAACTCTACTCGCTGGAGGTGATGAGGGAGTACCACTGTGCTCCTCGGCCACAGGTATTTACAACTGCTGGCCACTGGGTGACATCAAGACATCAGTGTAGTACCTGAGATCAGATTCTGCAAATGTCTCCTAAATCATGACAGTTTTCTGAAAAACCTATGTTTCTGGATCAGTGGTTCTCAAACTATTTCATGTCAAGAAGGACTCCAAAAAATTGATGTAATTGATCTGAAAATATGTTGTTCAAGGGACCCCCCCCCCCTTTCAAAAATAGCAGATGTGCAGTGCTAAGAGCTTGTAGGTCTGCTATTTTTCAACAGCTAAAGTTTACAATAATGTTTAAAGTGATTAAAAGCTATATGGTGCTATGGTGACACAGGTCTAAATGAGTTAATAATAAAAAAAGGTATTTAAATAAAATGTAATACTGTTATGTAATGTTATTGTTTTCCCATAAAGGAGTTCAAACCCCATATTTTCGCGGTGGCAGAGGGGGCCTACAGGAATGTGCGAGGCCAACTGGAACCAGTAAACCAGTCTTTGGTGATTAGTGGAGAGAGTGGGGCAGGAAAGGTAAATCAACACATTTTGTGCTATTGTCAAATAAATATTTGTATGGTGATACAGGGCTTCAGAGTGTGACAAATTGTCACATTTAGCAACAGTTTGTCTGGCAATATAATATAGCCCAGTTGGTGATTAAATCTTATCTTAGTAGTTGCTTAGGAACCTGCAGGAAAGCACCCTCTGTGTGAAAGTATTGGTGAGAGATGTTGCAATTCAAAAAGATTGGCTTTTATTGCCAAATTCACAAAATACAAATAACTATTGAGATCAAAAATAGTCTTCAGTCAATCAATAGGTCACTGCAGTGCTTCCACAACCACGAAACAATTGGCTCACCTCACCCATGTATAGTAGAAGAAGTGTGTGTGCGCGTCAAAATGTGGTACAATTGTGTGAGGGGAATTGCTATTTACAATTTACATTTTACAATTTAGGCATATAGCAGACGCTTTTAATCCAGAGCGATTTACAATAAGCAAGAACAACACAAGGTAATACATCAAATGCATAGAAATAGTCATCTACTGTAGGATCATAAGAACTTATCATCCTGCTAACAGTATTCTTTACATTGAAACTATAAACACTATAGAATGCTATAAAGAATGCCAGATCAATAATGACCTGGTATCTGTCTACTGTACATAACATACATGCTATCTAAATTACAGTCTTTGCATAAGCCTGCAAGGTCGTCGGGGCTAGGGCAAATGCTACGGAAATGCCTTGTGCAGGTTTACAGGTCTGGGGCCCTTAGGGCATAATTGATGCCTGTGCCATGCTTACAGTAGGTTTGTCCAATTGTAATAACTAAACAAGTTCTACATACGCTGTGTGCTCTCTTGTGCGTTCATGCTTGTAGCCTAAATACGCCCACATTCAATGTTTTGCTTTTCTTTGGATCAAATGATGGAGGCAATGTGACCCACATGCAATAAATATCAAGCAGGAAATAACTACATTTTTTAATGAAATTGTGGAAGGTAGGATTTGCTCAGTGTCTGTAGGGAAAGAAGGGAAAATAGCTGATCTACAAGCTCACCATGATGCACAACAGTGCAGAATACGTACATTTCAAACGAAAGCACAACTCCATACAAAAACTATTACTGTGGACGACACCATGATGAAGCCTTACACTTACAACAGGGTCCACCATTTTCAATTCATCAGAACATTTAGAGACACAAACTATACTATACTATACTATACTATACTATACTATACTATACTATACTATACTATACTATACTATACTATACTATACTATACTATACTATACTATACTATACATATATACTATAAAGTGCTATGACTACATACAATGCAATTCTAGTGCTGTCTGTATAAAATGCTATCCAAGTCTACAAAAAGTGCTATCTAAGGGGCTTGATAACGTTTGATCCATTTTCTTCCTAGACGTGGACATCGCGGTGTCTGATGAAATACTATGCCACCGTGGCATCGTCGTCCTCTGTGGTGAAGAGTCAGGACACAGTCCATAGAATAGAAAGGAGGGTTCTGGACTCCAACCCTATCATGGAGGCTTTTGGTGAGACACTTTGTCATTGATTTCCGGTTGAAATAGAGATTGGCACCATGGACAGTAATTCAATTCAATTCAAAGGAGCTTTATTGGCAGTTGAAAATGGGGAAAGTATATACAGTTGGAGGGGGTACAGCATTTTGTAGACAGAGCTATGTCATATTGCACCGTTATATGTATGTTATATAGGGTATAAAGCTTTTTTGAAACAAATGGCAGCATTTTTTGCCATCACTTTGGGACAAATAGCAGCATTTTATCCCTGAAGACTATTTAAATAGTATACAAAAATCTGATTTTAAGATGTGTTTAAAGGCCGCAGCTCTGTTTACATGTGCAGTAGGTCTACTTGGTACAGATAGTAGTCCTTAGGGTTTTGTATTCCATTAGCTAACCTTCTTTTGATTCAATTAAGCAATATTACAAGAATGGGTGTTCTTTTTCGTCATTAATGTACGCCTGTGAGGATGCAGGAAAATTCCTAAAGGCAGAGCAGAAGTGCATTAATGACGATCAAGAACACCCTCAAGTGTAATATTGCAATTATACAACAGTTACCATTAAAACTAAGGGTAACTGTTGCAAAGATATTTGCTTAAAGAAATCAGAGTTTTCTTAATGACAACCACAAATGTCCCAAGAAACTAGCTAGCCAGAGCAGGTGATTTATTTGTATTGATTAGGTGGTCCTATATCATGGTTTAAGCACGGCTAGAAAGCCGTTTCAACAAATCCGATTGCTTCCTCGAAACAATGTTAATATAATTCAAGCGTTATCCCCCGTGTAGGCAATGCCTGTACACTAAGGAATCACAACAGCAGTCGATTTGGAAAATACATCCAACTCCAGCTGGACAGGTACTTATGATTGCCCCCACCATCTTTCTGTGTGTAATAAATAATAAACGTTCACTTGCCTGAACAGTTGGGGCACAGAATAACATATGCCAATGAAGAATAATGGAGTCCTGCACATTTTGTAGTCCACAATTAAATATTGCAACGTTTGTGCGGATGTCTGGAATTTGGAGTGTGGGACTCAACTTCTTCAGTTTGTGAAATCACATATCGTTGCTGTCGGGAGGAAACCTCATAACTAATTTTCTTTAGGTTTTTGATTTTTTTTCCCATGAATCAGTGCTATTAAACACCCTTTTACGTCTGTGTTGTTTCAAAAATATTGAACCAATGGAAAGTAGTAAAACGTATTGGACAAAACCTCTTAACTCCATTCGACCCTCAAACTGTCTGCTAAAACAGCCAACTCCACCACCTCTCCCCCTCTCATGGAAGTAATTGACAATATCTAAAGTCACAACACCAACTTTGATGAGGCAGTATTGCACCGTTTAAAAAAATATAAGGTTTTCTTCATTTTCTTAAAAATGTATATTTTTCATTTCCTTAAAAATGAACATTTTTGAGTTGGGTGGTTTCTTCCCGACAGCAACGAAATTATGATTTGTGTTTTTCAAGTTTATTCACATGAATCGTTGTTGTGAAGATCTCAAGTATTAGTGGGGGCATCGGTACAAACCTATTTGCTGGAGAAGACCAGGGTGGCCTGTCAACCAGCTAATGAGAGGAACTTCCACATATTCTATCAGGCAAGTTAAAAACATACTGCCTGGCCCGGACGGTTAGTTCAACCGTCTGGGCACCTTGGCTGCTGAGCCAGCCTGACGGCGTGCCACGGGTTCGACTCCCGATCCCGACGGCCTTTGCCGCATGTCTTCCCCCCCATTTCTCTCCCCATTTCCTGCCAGACTACTTTCAACCTATCAATAAAGGCAGAAAAAGCCCCAAAAGATCTTAAAAAAAACAAAAACATACTGCCTTTTAAAGTTTGTATATACAGTTAGAGTCTGGATATAATAGCTGAGTTGCTAGAGCACTCGCTGTTCTGGGTTAGATCCTGGGCACTCGGCTCAGAAAAAATAAATAAAACATCTTTTCAAAGTATTAAAACAATAGTGACAACAGCAGATCTACAACCTCGCAATGCCTTGCGAGCTTGTTGATTGGCTATTTCTGATACTTTTGAATGGCACTCATGACCTCTGCCCGGAAAAGTGATGAGAATGATATAAATAATGGCCCCTATTTATCAATTGAGTGTAAAATCTGCCCCAAATTCGAGTGTAGGTTTCGTAGTACACCCACGTCGCCACGGCATTTATAAATAATCGCAAACAGCTGATCCTTCCTTAATTTCGTTCCGACATTAATAAATGTGACGGCTGAAATCTATCTGGCACGCCCTATGAAATCAAGCCTCGCCCTCGTTTTTGCGACATGAACAACTGCAGTACGACCTTGGAAACCATAGTTACATTTACATTGACAAAAGTCAATAAAAACGTTTCCCCCGCTTGCCTTGCTGCCCGCCTCACCCCCCCTCTCATACACACACAGACGCACGCATGCACACGCAATTTGCAAGCAACTGTCACTGTGTGTTGTTAGTTGTGTATATACAATTATATATAGCTATAGTGGTGGTGGGCTCAGGCTGGCTGGGTTAGCCTACCTATAGATGCGGATGCGGTCCCCACTTGCGCTGGCTCGGCAGTCACATTTATTGGCATTCGAGCGCGTCGGGTTTATCCTTAATTAAAAGGACGAGACGTAACGCGAGAAAGACATGGCTGTAGATTGCAGTAGCCTACCTGTTTTGACTATAGCTGCAGCACTGCAAATGCCTTCCATGTCATGGAAGTTAACTCTTCCAGGAGGGGGGGGGGGGGGGGATCGGGGGGCTACCGGTTTTCGCTCATCTCATGCAAAACACTGTTTAAATGGCTTAAGCATCTAACTTGCAACATTGTTTTTAATGTTTTGCGGAAATGTTAAATGCCGAAAATTGCGGTAATTCCGGCGTGCACCCATATTTTGGCGTACGCCGAGTTGATAAATGAGGGCCAATGTGTTGAGGTAATTGCATTGATATACAGTATAACACTTTTAACACATTTTTCCCCAGATGATGAAAGGGGCTACAGATGAGCAGAGAAAGGAATGGAAGATGCCACATGAACAACAATTCACGTGGCTTCCAAATGTTCAGAAAACTGTGGAAGGTTGGTTTTTATTTCTGCCTTGTAATTATGCAACATTTCTTACAAAGCAGTATAAAACAATAAGCAATTTAAGCGAGAACAGGTTGCAGTTTAACCTGGATTATGTGTTTTATGGCTTTATCTTTACCTTTAATTTTAATATTTTGCAGAAGATTGTTTTGATGAGACTTTGGAGGCAATGGTTCATCTGAGCATCAATGCAGAGAGACAGGGACAAATATTTAGGGTACGGTATCTTCACTTGTTAATATCTCCATGTTTATTATTGTCTTTCTTTCTATGTAATCACAGCATCTAATTCTAAAGTCTTCCCCATGATAACTACTTTTTATGTATGTGATGTATTGCCATGCTTTTTGTTCTTGCTTATTGTAAATCGCTCTGGATTAAGAGCGTCTGCTAAATTGTAATTGGTGTCATGTGTTACAGATATTAGCAGGGATTTTGCATCTGGGGAATGTAAACTTCTGTTCCCCAGTGGATGAATCACAGCCATGTGACCTAAATGAGGAATCTGCAGGTATTTATTGTCTCCACCAGGCCGAAGGCATGGGGAGAGAGTATGTTTTGCACTCCGTCCGTGTGTGTGTCCGTCCGTCCTTCCTTCCTTTCGTCCGTCCGTTACCAGCTAATCTCCGCCACCGTTGGCCCGATCCATGCCAAACTTTGCACACACACACTCCCTGGATGCCAACGACGAACCTCTGCCCCAAATATTCTTCAACAGCCTGTTATAGCGCCACCATGAGGCCGATTTAGGCAAAACACATTTGTGATCAACACGGATCTGCACCATTTCCAATCTTCCATCCTGATTAGCTAATATTGGCTTCCAAAGCTCACATGATTGGTCCGTTTCGAACAAAATGCCACAAATCACAAACACTGCAATTTCCGTGAAATTATACACGCACATTTCCACTAGGCCGAGGACGACATGCCACAATTTTTTTCCAAATCAGCCTCATGGTGGCGCTATAACAGGCCATTTCCTGTTTTTAGCTATAACTGCATCAATCTGTATACAACTTATGTATGCGCACTCCCTAGAGGCCATGGAAAAACATTGTCCCTGCATCCCTCCACATCTGCCGGTTATAGCGCCACCATGAGGCCGATTTCTGCTAAACACATTGCTTATGTTAGTCCAGATTTCATCCAAATCTCACGCAAATCGGTACACATGATCTCTGTAGTGATCAAGACGTGATCAAGACGAGTCTGTTGGATTTCTCAGATTCTACACTGATTGGCTAACATTGCCTTCCAAAGTTTTCAGGAGTGGCCCGTTTCGTTCAAAATGCTGCACATGTCCTGCTCATCCAGAATTCTATCCTCAGAGATGCTCAGAGTGATCTGGCTCTGCATTTCCTCAACAAAATGAAGAAAATGGTTGCAAAAAACAAACAAACAAAAAAACATGTTTTATATTACTCCTAAACATTTTTCCAAACATCTCACACAGTCCTATCCTCCTGGTGGAGACCTGTGCCCAGAAGGGCACTTTTTCTAGTTCCATCTGATTCATTCGGCATTAAGTGCTGTGCAGGACGGGTACTGGAAAAAAAGTAGTACATGACAAGATGAGAAAACGGAATACGGAAAAGACCAGTTTGGGTCGCTAATAAAACATAACTTAGAATGTTCTCATACTTTACTCTATGTGATCATGATATAAGTCCAGATATTGCCTATCATCTGTATCCTACTTCTGTAAGGAATCTTTGACTCGTTACGTGTCATAATCATAAGCTTTTAGCACAAACAATTAAGAACGCACTGGCCATTTCTGCCAATATATATATCGCCTGAAGATGGTCCGTAGGGACCGAAACGTTGCCACAATAAATGTATCCTCTTGTACAGAGCAGATATACAGTGTGCGGGCGTATTTTTCTATTTTATTGCCAAAATATATATAACATTTTTGGGACTTAATTTGTGTAATGTGTAATAGTTGTAAATAATTGTATTATATTATCCTACACAGAACAGAAGTTATCTAGCATCACAGAAAGGTCGTGTCAGTGGCCTGTGTTACTGTTTACAGAAAGCATTTTTGAGCGAAGGAGCGCTTTGGATATCGTATCCACTATCCAGAGCACTTCTTACCAAGTGCTTAGACAATTGTTCATGACATCCATTCTAGCTTGATTAACAGCTGGCTGTTCTTCTTGCCTTTGGTAGAGTTCTTGCATCGGGCTGCTGGTCTGTTGTGTATCCCTGCAGACCAGTTGCAGACGTGTCTGAGAGTGCGGATGTTAAAGGCAGGGAAACACAATGTCCTGAAGCCCTGCTCCCAGTCAGAGTGTGGTGTACGGAGAGACTGTCTGGCCAAGGTCATCTATGCCCTGTGAGTGAAAACTAATTATGCAACGATATCTATCAACCGGATAATGATTGTGCAGGAGTTTATGGTTGGGCTTCGTCCCAGCCTCTATTATGATAAAAAAAAAGTTTTTATCTACTTGTCTTGCAGTATAAAAACCTCAAACTGCCTTCTATATATTACACAGCGAAGTGCAGTGCCATTTAATTGCTGTTTGAAACAATTACTTAATACCTCTCTTAATCCTTTTTATTTTTTGACAGACTGTTTGAATGGTTGGTTACGTTTATCAACAACAGCATATGTGCAGACAACTCCACTTGGTGCAATTTTATAGGTGAAATAAGCTAACCTTTGCCCTTGTTGATCACAAATATTGTGTTTGTTTTTTACCATTCAATTTAATCAAGCTCACATCATCCTCTCTGACCTCCAGGTCTCCTGGATGTTTACGGGTTTGAGTGCTTTCAGATCAATAACCTCGAGCAGCTATGCATCAACTACGCCAATGAGAAACTCCAGCAGCACTTTGTCGCCCACTATCTCAGAGCTCAGCAGGTACTTTTGATAGCTTTGAATATTTGTTTTCTGTTTCAGACTATGTATGTTCAAAATCTATCAGTGTTACATGCTCGTTATGTTTTTTCAGAAGTTCTCACATTAGTTGGTTCTAGAAGTAGAAGTGCTTTGGTTTTAATGTGGATTAAAACACTCCAAAATGCTTTTTCTGCCATAGTGAGCTATGTTGTGTGGGCATGCGCCATTAAGGACAGGCCATCTAATGGTAACATAAATGGAACATAATGCACAACCTTTTAATGTTTCGTTTGGTGGCCAAAATATTCACTTGGGAACCCAATCAGCCCGAAAATAAATAAAATAAAATAAAAACATGTGATAAATCAATCATGGTTAGCACGGTACTCCATAAAGCACAGAAAATTATTATTATGATGGTATATTGGAATTATTATAGTATGGTAATTATTTGTATAGATATTTTCTTTCCTTTTGATGTAGCACTTTGAGATTTGCTTCAATTGTAAATGTGTTACAAATAAAATGTATTATTTTGTATTATTATTAATGTCACAATGTATAATTCGTTGCTGTCGGGAGGAAACCTCATAACTACATTTTTGAGGTTTTTGATTTTTTACCAGCTGATACGAAGTATCGGCAGGTCTATATTAGCATGGGAAACTTGCAACACTGCTTGCAACACTGGTAGTCCAGAGATCATTCTGCTGAGTGTTGTTGCCAAGTCTGCATATTTCCAGCCAAGTCTGCATATATTTCCATCCAGCCTAACGTGGAGGCTGCTTAGCTTATTTCTGTCACGACAGTTGGCAACACTGGCAACCATACTGCCGAGTACTTCTTGCTGAGTGTTGCCAAGTCTGCATATTTCACTAGCCCACAAAAAACACCTTTCAACACACTACTTACACACACTCCAACTCGCTTATAATTCGCGGACCTGGCAACCATACTGCCGAGTACTTCTTGCTGAGTGTTGCCAAGTCTGCATATTTCACTAGCCCACACAAAACACCTTTCAACACACTACTTACACACACTCCAACTCGCTTATAATTCGCGGACCTGGCAACACTGCCTCCCCTCGCGCCATTGGCTCAGACACACACGCACACACACACACACACACACAAGGTGCTGCCACACGGTCAAAAGAGCTGCGCACGTTCTCGGCTGCGCGCAGCTTAAAGCTTGAGTTTTTAGACAGCCGGTGGATGGAAATTAAGCTCCACCTCCGCTGAATACTTGCGCGACGGCCAGATTCCCGGAAACGCTCTCCTCCGCCCAAAAAGTCCGCGGAGGTGGAGCTTCTTTTCCATCCACCAGCTGTCTAAAAACTCAGAATTTAAGCTGCGCGCAGCTTAAGAAGTGCGCAGCTTAAGAAAGTTTTGCGCTATGGTGTGGAGACGGTGACACACACGCCTGGAAGCCACCGCCCACTGTGATCTCTAGTCTCCTCAGAAGAAGAGAAAGAGAAACAGCGGAGGAGGAGGAGGAATTGTCGCCTCACGATTTAGCGTATTCCTTCTAAATCTCTGTATATAAAATATAGCTAACTCATCGAAACTCTTAGTTACATCAATATTGTTCTTCGCCAATAGTTGGTTTGTGCCAAAGTATTACGCTTATAGAATTCGCATTGGCCAATTCCATTGCCACGCACATTCACAGCCATTTCCCAGCGCGGTGGTTTGCACCAGAGCCAACTCATAGAAGAGTTACGACATTGAGGGGGCAGAAACCGAGCGCTCGAGCGCTGTTCATGCAGGCTGAACTGAACAGTTTCGGGAGACAAACTGCAGTTACTTTTGCACCATGCTAATGCCTGCTAAAGCTAATGTTGACAGCCTGTGTGTGTGCGTGCTTGCAGCTATGCCTTGCAGGAGAGAGAGGCAGGCGGAGCGGAGGGGTCTCGTCTCGCGCAGCGTGTGTGTGGCGTTTATGCTTTGATATTTTCTGCCCTCTTCCATGGCATTTGCAACAAAAAAAACATTCTCCCATGTTGATAAGAGTATTTTGAAAAGCACTAAAGCAGTGGTTCTGAACCTGTGGTCATGATGGAGACTTGGTAACCAAATGAACCCTTAGAGATCTTTAACTCTTGCGAGTACAATTACACCAAGTGGGTCCTTTTGGTTCAATTTCACACTCAACAGTTGAAAAATTGATAAACATCTGCATTACTTCTACACAATTTACAGTTCTTTAGTTTGGGTCTGGAAGGCTAAATGTCATCAAATGGTGGTCCGTGGCTCAAATGCAGAATAAATAATGGGCCTTGATATGACACATCTTGACAACCACTGATTTAAGGTATATTTACAACGGATAAAAATATGCGATTAATTTGCAATTAACTATGGACAATCATGTGATTAATCGCCATTACATATTTGAATCGATTGACAGCCCTATTATTATATAAGACAGAGGCAACAATTGTGCAAATAGCCAATCCACAAGTTCACAACGACCTTGGACATCTGCTAATTCACAACATTTATCTGTGGAACCATTCTGTTGCTTGTCTGGGTGGGGGGGTCCCCAGTTCAAATATGATTACTTTGGCGGGTCACAGCCTGAAAAGGCTCCTAAAATTGCTAGCCTACCACCTTGATATTACCAAAAAAATTGTTGTAACTTGTTGCCTTATCTAACTATTCATTGATTCACTCCCAAAATCCTTTTGGCAAAAAAAAAAAAACACACCTGTGTGAAGTGTGGGGCGCTCACTTCGCATTCTCTCATGTTGGCCTAGTTGGTGTCAAGGTGATGTATGTTTGCTCAGCAGTTGCTGATGTCTGCTCAGGAGGTTTGAGTGTTTACTCAGACCGAAAACAAATTAGAGGGAACATTGCCGCGGACCACCGAACCAACCTCTGCAGGGACCCCCTTATATTAAACACACATCTATACAGAAGCTGCTGGTTATTATTCATATTGAATCAATTCTTGAATTGAATTGATTGAATATAAGGGGGGTCCCTGCGGAGGTTGGTGCGGTGGTCCGCGGCAATGTTCCCTCTAATTTGTTTTCGGTCTGTTAAATCAAGCTACAGACAACACATTCCAAATAACCTCCATTTCCTCTAATGACTTGATAGTCACCAATGTTTGGCTCCATTTTGTACTAGGCTACACTCACCTGGACAGATCCTGTTGTTGTTTACACACACACACACACAGAAACAGACACAGATATACATTTCAGATAATAGCACAATTCTGAAGATTGTAATCAGCTGGTTATTAATTGATTTGAATCAATTCTTGTTTTTGGCATAAATCAGTGCTATTGAACACCCTTTACGTCTGTGTGTTGTTTCGAAAATATTGAACCAATGGAAAGTAGTATAAAGTGCTTTGGACAAAACCTCAACTCCATTGGACCCTCAAAATGTCTGCTAAAACAGCTAACTCCACCACCTATCCCCCTCTCATGGAAGTAATTGACAATATATTAAGTTACAACACCAACTTTGATGAGGCAGTATTACTTTGTTTTAAGAATATATGGTTGTCTTACTTTCCTGAAAAATTTATATTTTTAATTTCCTAACTCATAAAAATTATGAGTTATGAGGTTTCCTCCCGACAACAGAGATATGGACATTGACAAAGTACTCAACCCCAGTATACTGTAGATACTCCCGGTCAAATATTACTCGACTACAAGTGAAAGTTGCTCAGCCAGATTTGTTCTTGAGTTAATATACACACAAAACAAACAACTTAAAATAAGTGAAGAAGTGCAACTGCAAACATTGTCATAAGCTGGCAAGAGAAATAATAGCACACTTTTAGGAATTAATTTAACAAACGGTTTAGGTAGGGAAGCAGGTGCACTATCTCTGTCTGAGGGAGTGCCATCAGGGAGTCGCTTGAACGTGAACTGTAGTTACTGGTTTTTGGGTGTAAAGGAAAGGTAACCTTTGGAAAGGTACCTTTGCTCCTGCAAAGGTAGGAGCAAACCAAGGATTGATTTGTAATTCTGATAAATAAGTACTGCGAGTGTGAATGAGCCTGTGTGAGGTCAATGAAGACCACCCAACTCTGGCATACATTACATATGTATGATTGTTAGTGAGAAACGTGCAGCGGCTGCAGCCTTTATCAAGTACTGTGATACACTGATATCTAACCAGTGCAAGCATTTGGCACTGGCAGTGACGTGCATGTAAATCAGAGCATTAAAAGCACTCTGCGGATACTCTAGACTAGAGACTGAGCAAGAGTGAACATCCTACAGTATAATAAGATGTAATTGTTACTTGTTGTTTTGATATCTGTTCCTCTCAGGACGAGTATGTGTTGGAGGGCTTGGAGTGGTCCTTTGTCAAATACCAGGACAACCAGAGTTGCTTGGAACTGATAGAAGGCAGCCCATCAAGTGTTTTTTCTCTTCTCAATGAGGTCTGTTGTTCAACTTCAGGACTTATGCATGGATCAATACATAATCATTAATCAACAATAATAAATGGGTATGATACTTTCCCCCTCACCCAGGAGTGTCGTCTTAACCGAGCCTCTGATCCTCAGAAGTTGAGTGTCAGACTAGAGAATGATCTCTCAGAGAATGCAAACATAAGCTGGGATAAACTGAGCAAGGTGCCACACTTCATTGTGGCCCACTACGCTGGTAAAGTCAGCTACAAAATAGAAGGCATGATGGAGAAAAACAAGGTAAATAGGAAAGTCACTCATATCAATCACACCAACTGCTGATCTAAATGGTAATGGTACAATTCTCTACCCATTCATTCTACTCCTTTTTGTAGGACCCAGTGCCACCAGAGCTCAGTGAACTGCTTCAGATGTCTGAGAACCCTCTGCTTCATTTGGTCTTCGCTGACAGCGAAGCAGACTGTCCAACAAGCAGAGGACTCAGTAAGGCGGCCACTGTGGTCTCAAAATTCAAGGTAAGAAAGTACAATCATGATCATTTGTTGGGTCTTCTTCTTGGGGTTTCTCTGAGTTTGTATTAGTTTTAGTGTTTTATTTATTGTAATACGGGGTAGTTTGTGCCGTGGCAACATTCAAAGATCTCAGAAAAATAGTGATAGCCGAGCCAAGCTCACAAAATGTAGATTTATGACCGTTTCTGATTCTATATATGGGCATATTAGGTTTGTATAGGAAGGACCTCGGCCACGTCCTGCCTATATATGGGAAATATTGGGTTTGTTTATTGTTATGTCTAAGTCAGAGTGATGTCGGCCAGACGGTCTACCCTCCCTTTAGCCAATTTTAATATCGGATTATTGTAGTTAGTTTAAGTTTTTCTTAACTAGAATAACCATGGTCTGTGTTTGACTGTAGACCTCTCTGGAGAGCCTAATGAAGATTCTCCATAGCACAACGCCCCATTACACCCGCTGTATCAAACCTAACCCACACTGCACACCGCTGACCTTCAAAAAGGAAGAGGTAGCTATTTTGCCTATACAAAATGTGTTTTGCAAAACAGAGGAGGGGGAAAAACTCTAATAGGACTTATCTGATGTCAGGTTATCATGCAGTTGGAGGCCTGTGGAATAGTGGAGACCATACATATTAGTGCAGCAGGCTTTCCAATAAGGTAATGTATCTGTGGTTTCACTTCATTGTAGTCCTATGAGCAAGTTTTTCATTTGTTTGTATTCTTTTTTGATTGATCTTAGTCATTTTTGCTTTGCTATGCAGAATTCCTTTCAAAGGATTTGTACAGCGTTATGGAATGATTTCTAAATCTTCAGTCTTGAAACCAGGAGCTCAAAGTAGTGGTAAGCAAAGTATCTGTGGTTTAGTGCATCTAATGTAATGCTTGTGGATATTTTCTGCATATTTCTCCTTGACAAAAAGGTGATTTTATTTCCTCTCTTTAGGTCTGATGGGTTATTTTCCCTTCACTAGCTCTCTTAATAGACTTGATCCTCAATTCTCTTCTCTCTTGGGACTTTTCTAACAAACTTTGCAACTGCCTTAGAACCTTTAAGGTAAATGCATGGATTTCCGACCGCCGAACGCTGCTTTGCAAGTCGTTACATTTATATTTATGTTGAATAAACCAGCTCACTAAAACTGCTCTTACATGCTGTCTGTCCTTCACTCTTGCATGAGTATAGCGTGGAAATAAAGACATGCAATGCTAATGTGCACCTCACAATTCACACCAATCAGGATATTGATGTTCTCTTTGTCTTGTTTCTGTTGGCTTTCTACCGTCTCTATAGCTAAAGCCCCTGAACTGCTTGTTCTTGATTAACTGACACCGACCACAAACCCATGCTCACATCCAGTCGTCTAATTAATCAATCTTTCTAGGCATCATTCAACCTCGTCTAACTCCTGGTTGCCCTTTCTCTGTGCTCGTCTCAGATGTGGAGATTCGTTCGGCTGTGGAGATTCGTTCGGCTGTGGAGAATGTTCTGAGAGCGGTGTTACAAAGCCAGTCGCTTGACTCATCACAGCAGCTTGACAGTGAGACACACAGCTCATTGGTGCACTGTGGAAGAACTAAAGTGTTTCTCACACAGAGGATGGTCAGTTCAACCCAATTCAATCAATTACACACCCCATGAAGCCTTGAGATTGTTTTTGTTTTTGTCACATTCCTAAGCCAATAATTCAATGACCGGTGGCTGCCGAGTAGGAGACCCACCCAGGTCTCCTACTGGAGACTCCAGTAGGAGACCCACCCAGGTCTCCTACTGGAGTCTCCAGTAGGAGACCCACCCAGGTCTCCTACTGGAGTCTCCAGTAGGAGACCCATCCAGGTCTCCTACCGGAGACTCCAGTAGGAGACCCACCCAGGTCTCCTACCGGAGACTCCAGTAGGAGACCCACCCAGGTCTCCTACTGGAGACTCCAGTAGGAGACCCACCCAGGTCTCCTACCGGAGACTCCAGTAGGAGACCCACCCAGGTCTCCTACTGGAGTCTCCAGTAGGAGACCCACCCAGGTCTCCTACCGGAGACTCCACCGGTAGGAGAGAATTGTGCATGGTTGTATAAGAATGAAGCCTTGAAAGTAGTCTTGAATGTAATAACGTAATATTTTTATTTTCATTCACTATACATTTTTCGACCTTTAAAAAAAGTTTATAAAGGATAGGCATTAATAAGCTTTGAGCTTCAGCCTAAGCCTTTTCGATCAACCAGAAAGAAATGGTGAATGCAATCGAACTAAACTAAACTAAAACTGCTCACCCAGTTCTAATCAGTAGTGCATGTAACTCATCCCCAGTACTTGTGTACTGTGATTTGATCCACAGTTGGAGCTTCTGGAGGTGCAGAGGAAGGCGATCCTGACACAGAGGGCGTTCTCCATACAGTGCTGCTGGCGGAGGTACCAATGTCACAGACGCCACACCCAGAGACGTGCTGCCACCCTGATACAAACAGGTAAAACTCCAAATAATCAGTGTTTATAGACCGTACACTTTAGTGGCTTTGTCTGCTCGCTGTGTCATCAGTGTCTGGCCAACAGATACCAGCTGGTTAACCACTTAAGTTCAGTTGAAACATTTTCCAAATTGCTATTTAGTTTTTTAAATGTCAAAGATTTTTGGCTATGACATGTCCACTATAGGGAGTGGGACACCAGCTTTAAATTGGTTGTGTGTGTAATAACTTTGTACACACAACTTTATTTACACACTGTCTCAGCTTAACCATGAAACCACCGAAAAACGTGACGCATCCCAGTCAAGTATACATTTTGTTTTATTAGACTTCTGAAGGATTGCTTTATTTTCTTTTGGTGGGATCTTGTGACCAACCTCTGAATGCAGTTGTCGTTAAACGGTGGCACAATATTGTGCATCGTTTTTAGTTTAGTTGTGTATATGCTGGTGTTTTGTTTTCAGTTGTTGTGTATATGCTGGTGTTGTGTTTTTCAAGTCAAATGTTGATGGTTGAATTCACAGTGTGTGTTGCTCTCTGCAGTGGTTCGGTCATGGCTGGTTAGGAGGCAGGTCCAGAAGTGGAACAGGGCAGCCTCAGTCATCCAGACCACCTGGAGGACATGGAGGGTAAGTAATGGAAAGAAAGCATCGCACCCACACACATGGAGTCACTCTTTATATTGTATTTATGTAAACTTGTGTCTATTTGTTTGTCTAAAACATTGCATGGATGCACTTGGGACGTATCCTCAGTGATGTATTCCAAGGTCATCGGGTTCGGGTCCCTCGAACATCATACCCCTCACTCAGGCGACCCAGCCGGGATCATCAAGTCCCGACTTATGTCCCAGTAGTTACCCTCAATCAGTCCCACTAGGGAAAAACCAGGGCCACACAATCCGTTGGAGCTACATAACTACTCTGCCAGGGCTGGGAGGTATGCTTAAGTTCTGGCGCATGGAAGGCTCTGTGGGTTGACTCCTGTCCGGGCCCCTCCTACGTCTCACCAGGTCCACTCCTGCTCTCACCATTCCCAGGATCTGGTGGTCAATGGTGGTGGGCAATGGTTCCGCAGACTCCACCCGAGCGAGAAGGTGGTGCTGCGGGCTCCGCTTGCTGCTTGAATGGCCCTCCTAAAGGCCTCACCGAGGGTTTGTTGGGCTTCCTCCTCACGGAGGACACAGGCTGGGGCGCTAACCCATACTGCTCATCCGGGTGCCGTCTACATTCCGGCTGTCACCCGTCTCTCCGGTGTTCACCAGACTATACCTGGTTGTCACATAGTCTATTCCTATGAGTCACTATAGCGTGTGAAAACGTGTACGTCACCAAGAGGAGGGCGGCGTCTGAAAAGCTAGGGACAGCCCTCTCGTGGGCATTCAATTCTAGCCCACATCACTCAGAATAGAGTTACGGTGGTATGTTTTTGTAAATATTGAGCTCGTTCTTGGCGACAACATAGTGAACCAACACCAGGATGGATAGAAAGAACGTCGGGCCCAAATACATTACAAGGACAAGGAAAATGTTGTGAACAAACACGGCTGTGCTTAGATACTTTGTTGAACGTTATGTCTCTGCGCCTGTGCGCCGTACAGCCGAGATCCAATGTGGCTTTTCAAAATAAGAGCTCAAATGGAAAAAATGCTGGCGTGAATTAGATCCTAATTTTTCAATAAATGCTGGCAGATTAAGAGTTCATTTTGAATTTATGAATGTTGTTTTTGTCAAATGACAGGCAAGGATGGATGCGTTGGCCGAGGCAGAGCTGGATGATGCCAAAGACCTGCTGGAGGAAGATGAGCCGGTAATAAAGCCTGAACTAAGGGAGAGCGGCTTGGTGCAGCTCTCCAACATACCAGAGCCTATCACCGTGCGAAGCTGGCCCATGGGTCTCGCTCTGGCCTCGGCTCCTGCCAACACCATGTCTCTCACAGCCCTGAGCTTCCAAAAGATGCTGTCGGTAATGGCCTACCTCAGCTTTCCCTCCAGCAGAGGGGAGTACAAGGTGGAGACTAACCAGTACAAGCATGGTCTGGCCTCCATTAGGGCTCAACCCAAGGTGAGCACAGAAGACAGAACCTCTGTGAAAAGCAGGTTAACCGCATGGTATGGGTAGTTCTCTTGATCTTTTCCCTCTTGTCTTCCAAGGGATCTGTGAAGCTCCACTATCGGAGATCGCCACTGCTCTATGCTGACATTCAGCCAGACCAGATGGGTGAGAGATTGACGGGTTTCAACGAGATCCTACTAGAGAAATCCTTGTAAACACTTCGCTAGACACTACAAAGATTTCCTGGGCACAGATGGAGGCCAATACCGGTGTTGCCTGAGCAATGGAGGTAAAGATGGCCTCTGCGTCATACAGTATAAACGCTGATTTATATGGAGGGATAAGACTTGACAAAAGTTGACATTTAACACTACCATATCTGATTTTCTATTTCTAGTAAGTTGCACATTTTTATGGCTGAAATGTTTGTAAAAAAAAAAAAAAAATCACACCTGTGTGAAGTGAGGGGCGCTCTTATCAACATACATCACATTCCGTGCTCAACCAATCAAATCATCACAAATGTCACTCCGGCCAATCACTTTTGGCGTCTTCACTTTTCTCACTCACTTCAATATGTACTTTGCTCAGCCAATCAAATCATCGTTATGGGGTGATCAGCCAATCACAAGCCAATGTTTGTGTTCACACAAACCTGGAAAGCTGAGCATAAAAATGATGATACCAAAACGACCTTTTTAAGCAACATTTCCAAAACAGTCCCACAACATCCATTTGTTAATTTTCACAACATTATTTTTGCTGCTGGAATACTATACAGTATGTGGGACTGGAATAATATGGTTAGAAGCATGACTCACTATTTTCACTGGAGGACACTCACGCCCTTCTGTTGTGATGTTCTATGTAGGACGGTCATGGAAGAGCATAGAAAATAACAGTAATTTCCACCCTAAATGGTAAATGCATTTGCTAACATTTGCTCAGTAAATTCTCTTAAATTTGATAACAGGGACTTTTAAGCTATATATCAAAACCAGGAAACTTTCGTTTATGGTTTAGTTGCTGGAAAGAAATGCAATGGTGTAGAAAGAAAGTAGTTCATACCACTTGAGAGTTCTCTCTTATTAGAACCCAGACCAGAGGCAGAGTGCCAGAGTCTACAAATGCCATCTAAATAAGTAGTTTGCACACTTTCAAGATTTTTACAAAATGTTCAAACTTAGCAGATGTACCATCTTGCAGCGCATCACAAAATGACACGCTGTGCGCTTGTATATCTCCTATTTTTTAATATCCAGCGCAAAAATCTAAACGGAGGCTTTGCCGGTTTTAATGGGTTAATTCATGTAATCTACAGTATGTTCATGTGTGGAATCTATGCCCTCAACTGAAGAGAACCATGTTCGATTCCATGTTTGCAAAACAGCACCTGCCATTTGTCACAATCTAAGTACCTTTACAAATGTAAATGTCTTTTCTTGTAGTTGATTTTACAGGGAATTTTGAATGTTTGACAAGTGCCTTTGTCCAAGTCCGGACTCATTTGTGTATTTATTTGACTGCTTTCGTTGATGTATTGGGTTTTTGTGTGTGTAAAGGCAAGCATACATTTGTAAATATCTGACATGCATAATCTAGAAAATATTAGACTGTATTTCCAATATGACCATCAGTGGAAACAAATGCATAAAGCAAGCATTGCACAAAGATAACGCACATACTTTGCACGTAAAATATGTATGCTGATACGCAACATTCATTACCGCATAATAAGTAGACATGATAGTGATGTAAAACTGGAGGAAACTGGAGGAAAGTAGAGAAATAGCTGGTCTCTTTTAGTGTTTTATTATGGAGCATTATTTAATGTTTATCAGGTAAATGTATTAAACCATGTTATGGACATGTCATGACCGACCAAATCTTAGCTTTTTATCAATTGCAGTTCATAGTAATAGTAGTACTGTATATCATGATTTTTTTTTGTTACACTGCTGTTTTGGGTGGACACAAAATTGTTGCAAACAAACATTATTTTAATTTGCACCTTATTTGTAGAGGGAGCCAGTTCTATTATTATGCTCTAAATGTAAAGGGAAAATCCACCGCACACCAAAAGTCACACCTCACTTTTATTCTACCTATGAGGGTGGATTCTGCCTATGCATTTCAATGGGAATGGAGCGGATTGCTGCCATTTGTGGATTTCTGCCCAAAAAACAAAACGCTCCATTCCCTTTGAAATGCATTGGCAGATGCCGCCCTCATAGGTAGAAGTGTGGTGTGACCGTGCCGGCGTGCTAAAACTGACTTTACACTGCGCTATTCCAGTGATGTTTTGTTAATTCAGCATCTCCAAAATATGGAAAACCGCCTCCCTCTGCTGGAAGTCAAAGTATCAAGACAAATATGTATCAGTTCACCTTTTGAGTCTCCATTGGCATTACTTGTGCTCATAGCATTTGTTTGAGAGAATTTCTTGAACAGCTGTGTCCTAGGTCAATCTTGACTAGTCTTGCCATTCTGCTGCTTAAGCTGAAGGAGTTATTCAAATTCACTAAGTAAAACTTGGTTGTACAATATTAGAAAATGTGAATCCTACTTTAGGGTAGATTTCCCTTTTTAATCTGGAAAAATATTTTTTACCAAGTGCAGACGTTATACGCACATCTGTTGTGGAACCTTTCTATTGGACAAATGGGAGTTTGTAACTGCTGTTGATTGCTAATACAAGTTTACCACTACATTATTTTTTCTTTAAACGTTTCAGGATCTGCAATAGATTGTTTTGTTAATCGTTTTAAATATATTATGCCAAAGCATTGAAATATTCAGAGCGAATGACCAGTATTTGTTTTACCTTTAATATACTGTATTGTTTCTTGTAATAAATAAATACACATACGGTGCAATTATATATCCATGTCTTGCACCTATGACAGATCATAGGTCATGTTGATAATTTTTTTGTCAAACACATTTTCTCAACCTTATCTCCTCACTGTATGACTGTAGCAGTTATCTCTACTTACTAATACTCTGCAGGCAGTGGATAGCCTGTACATTTGTAGGCTACGTAAATAGACATTAAATTGGTACTGTCATACAGTGCTTTTAGTGAGGAATGAGATATATATTTTAAACGGATGGGAAACCATGGGAAGAGAGCAAAGACGCATGTGACAAGGTGTAAACTCTTGTTATTGCATATTGTCTGCGTCACCAAGCACATGAGATTAATGTTGATTCTTACATTTTCACTTAAGAAAATATTTTATTTTAACAAATACAGAATACGTTTAACTCAATAGAAATACCAAATCACTATACTGTGTAAAGATAACGTCACGGTAATAAAGAATGTTGGAAAAAACAATCAACTCAATCACATCCTGTATCACTTATTCTCAACAATTTGCAAACACTGATCTGAAAGCTCCACAAACAGAGGCTCCTGCATAGCTGCCTTCATTGCATCATCTTTGCTGTCAGCGGTGTCGATGGAGCGCAATAACTGTCGGAGATGTGGGTTATGAAGAAGATCTCTCAACTCTTGTGATTCTCCTGTAGAGAGGCAGAAACAACTGTCACTATGCAACAAAAAAACTGTTCAATGGTCACAAATTCGTTCAAGTGTGTAGTGATAGTTGTCTCCACCAGCCGAAGGCATGGGGAGAGTATGTTTTGCACTCCGTCTGTCTGCGTACAGCTAATCTCCGTCACCGTTGGCCCGGCCGATGCCAAACTGTGCCCACATTCCACGACGAACCTCTGTCCCAATTTTTCCACAACGGCCTATTATAGCGCCACCATGAGGCAAATTATTGCAAAACATTTCTTTATATTCCTTGTACACATTTTATCCACAAATCGGTACACTAACTCTATAGTCATGTCATCAACACGGACCTGTCCGCTTGCCTTCCAAAGTTTGCAGGATTGGTCCGTTTCAAACAATGTCTCAAATCATGCACACATTCCCACTAGGCAGAGGAAGAATTGGCACTTCAAATCAGCCTGTCCGCTTGCCTTCCAAAGTTTGCAGGATTGGTCCGTTTCAAACAATGTCTCAAATCATGCACACATTCCCACTAGGCAGAGGAAGAATTGGCACTTCAAATCAGCCTCATGGTGGTGCTATTTCAGTCCGATTCATGTTCTTACCAAAAACTGCACCGATCTGTGTACAACTTTGTATGCACACTACTACACATTATGAATACACTGTAACGTGTTATATATTTATTGCCCTGTTATACAACCAGAAAACGAGACAGGAAATGTTTATATTACTTCTACACATTTTGTCCAAACAAATGCTATTATCCTGGTGGAGACCTGTGCACTTTTTCTAGTTGTATGTGAAATACTCTTCTGTACAATGTTTCAGTACTGTACATAAAATGCGATGTCACAGTTGTACCTAAGCGCTGAAGAATCTCTAATGGTACTCTGTCTGTGTAATGATCTTCATCCAAGAGATCCTCCACATTCCAGGGTTCTGCTAAAGAGGGGACAATGTACGCAAAAGTTAGAATTTAGAAGAAAATACCCCATTCAGTAGCAAATGCACATACCAGACAAGGTACACAATAGAGATTATAGACCTAGTAAAAAAAGTGTATATACTTTGTTACAAATATGGATGGTAATTGATAAGTCTAAGAATCTTGTTAAGACAATAAAATATTTTGGTATAAAAAGCTGATAGGCACAGTATCACATGGTAGCAAAATGCTCCCATAAGTGCAGTAAACATATTTGGGACTGCAATTCCCAGACATTCACCTTTAAATGAATTTACAATTACCTGAAATTAAATTTACCCAGGGTATCTGGGCTAAGCTCAATAACTTGTTTCCAGCCAGGCCCTGCTCATACCGAATAACTAAACTACTGCAATAATTATATGCAGAAAGCATATTTTACATTATATTTGCAGAATCATGTCATAAGACTCCATGTATTAATTTAAAAGCCACTTAATAGGTTGACAGAATGTATTCATAATACTATACCTGGCAGGGTTACCGTCTTATCAACAGTAATACGTGATGGCTGCGTGAGAGGCAGGCAAGTATCTATGTAAAGAAAATAAAAATGATGTAAATCACATGATACTGGCAGTAGTAAATTAGCCCCAATTAGTGTCTATTTTTTGTTATGCTTTGTGATGAAATAACTTGTTTACCTTTATGTATTTTGTAACAGGCCAGTGAACAGCTGCAAGAGGAAACAAATAGTTAAAATATTAAGTAACTTTATATAACAAAGAGTGAACAATTATAATCTGGGGATCTGTGAATTACAGAAGCAATTCAACATTTAATTACCTTTATAGTTTACTTTATATATTACATTTTGTGAATAAACAAGACAAAAATGACAATTTAACTGGTGCTCCGTGGGGCATCCCCTGGCTCTGCGAGTCTGTCCCCCACGCGCATGGTTGGTGGTAGCCCTGAAACATGACTGTCAGCGTCATGTGAACCATGGCTAGGTTGGTGGCGGTCCGGTGCCTACTGGTCTGGAGTCTGGACCATGTATCCGCGAGCGAGGAATGCGTAAACAAATGTACTCCAGTGACTCCAAATCCAAATATACGGCACGTGCCATCCCTCAAAACGAATAATCTTTGCAGTTGAATGGTCAGTGTTTTCAGTTAATTTGTGACTGACTGATCCTTTTTGAGCAGTGTTTGGACTGAGTAACGTAACGCTTATGTACCCAGACAAAACACGAGCACGATTCAGGTGACGAACTTATTATCACATGTAAACACTATTTCACGGATATGTAAAAATATGATACTTTCAACTTTGAACAATATACAATGTACAAAAGTCTGAGCTTTAGCTTTTTCTTGCTAACAAGCAATGTTAACGTTGCTAAAAGGTTAAGCACTGTTACAATACTTACTATCGTATTTTGCAGGTGGGACATCTGTATTTGGGTGTCTGTTCACTACAAACATTGCAGATCTGCATTATGGCAAGTAGACGAATGAGATATTATGAGTCTTAAAGAAACAACTATGAAGAAACGCTTGTGTTCTGTTGTGGTAACATGTGGAAAATAACCGGAAATGATGTGTAATGATTCCGGGTCATGCATGCCTTCAAAATAAAAGCATTGTAGTTGTATTACCTATATGACATCACATGATGATGTAATTGCATCAACATACGCATCCTAAAGCCAAGAACACATTAAACCATAAAATAATAATAAAATGCCAACACTCATATTCACATTTTGAAGGTACACTAAATGTAGAGCTACACTAAATGGAAATTCAACCATGCAGTCGACTTGTTTACTTTTCTCTTTATTAGAACATAAAAGGATCTCTACTCAACATAATATACAATTTCTTTCATTCACAAAAATGACTAAATGCTGAGTGAGTACACAACACTGACTGACCTATATATTAAGTCAACACAAAATATTCTTGCACAGCTGTAACATGAGAGCAGCAGATCTTGTTACAGGGGCAAAAGATAAAATAGTCTATAGTAGAGAGTGCTATCTCTTCGTGTCTTGTCTGGGCACGTTCCAGGCAGCACTCTGTTCCGTTTGCTCTGCTGGGTCAGGATTGGGAAAGGCAGGAATGGTCAACTTTGGATCTCCTACGGAAATTAAAGTGCAATGCTTATTATGACCAAATAATCTTTTTCCCCCCTTCTAAACTATCAGAGAATGGAACCCATTTATTTCGTGCACGCATCACCCTAGCTCTGGTCCATAACGCAGCAGAGCTATGGACCAGAGCTAGCATCACCCTATCCATTTACTATAAATTCTTGTTGTGGAGAATAACTTTCACTGCATACCGGTATTGTCTTGTAAATTTGGACATGCAATGGAACGTTATTTTCTTTTCACCTTTCGTGTAGGCCTAATATGATTATGATCTGAAACCTAATGGCAAATGCAATAGAATTTGCATATGGTACCCCGGAAGATAAACACCTTAATATTTAATTGTGGAGGCGGGCACTTGTTTAGATCGATAGCGATGTCTAGAATCATCAATAATTAAATCATTAACTTGTATGACGTTAAACAACGTTAATAATCACCGAATGCAGGATGTTTATTCAAGAGGCAATGCTGTCGTTTTGATTTGCATATGCAATTGCTCAATTTAACATTTAATTTCAATTCATCAATCAAATTAACAGTTTCACACATTGTCAATCATACCTACTGTAAGTCTTTCAAGATGATCATGTACTCTTGGTTCTTTTACGTTTCAGTTCGCTGTTGTGAAGTTTTTCCGCAATCTTTCTCTCGTGTCCAGCGGGGGAATGGCGATTGGTGTTCAGTCCTATTTCTCTCTTTGTCCTGCCTTTCCCACGGTCGTGGCAGGGGTATTCATCTAGATTGTAATATTCGTATTGATCATAATGCGCTTCTTCGAAAGAAGCCAGTCTTTCGATATCCGTTGCCATGATCAGGAATATTAGCAGTTTTACTTTACAGCTTTTACTACACGGATCTTCGCGAGCAAGTAAACAACATCTGACGTCATCCAGTGTTTATATACGCAAAGTCACATGATCGTGCTGCTGGTTATGTTGTGGAGCAGTCTCTGTTGTGGAGGTTTTCGAAATAAATAAAATAAATACAAAAGCCGATATATGACTTATGATGAGTTGGTGTGGTTATTATGTGCGTCGGTCCACGTCCACACAGGTGTCACCTCTGCATTGATCATTTTAATAGCCCGACGAATTAAATAACTTATAATTATGTTTGCATTGGAATGTAGAATGGATGGATTATCTTGTCCACATAATCGTACAACACAATTGATTGATTTCATTGATTGCTTGATTGTTTTGTATTAGTTTGTAGCTACAAAACCAGAAAAGGCAGCGCACTAGACTTGACAATACATATGGTCCTCGATCCATTTTCAATTCATCATCAAGACATTTAAAGACATACAAATATACACTTCTGCTGACTATGCAAAATGGAAATAAAAATCATCAAATACACAGTTAGGGGGGAAATGGAATACCACACACACACACACACACACACACACACACACACACACACACACACACACACACACACACACACACACACACACAGAGAGACACGCCCATGGTGCTGTAGCAGTGGGCACGTTCCGTTCTGAGGTTCTGTGACGCGTCGTCGTGTTCCCACGTCGCGCGGTCGGCTCGCACTCGGGAGCAGTGCGTGCGCGCGCGCGTGTGTGTGCGCGTGCCATCCGTGGGTGGGTGCCGTGCCGTTGGGTTGCGTCGTTGCGTTGCGTGCATGATCTCCATCTAGGAGCCCAGGCAGGCCAGGGCAGCGCAGAAAGAATGATGGCGGCGCCCGTCCTGAGAGTATCCACCCCTCGATGGGAGAGAATAGCCCGGCTTCTCGTGTGCCTCGTAGGCATCGTGCTGTCCGTGTACGCGTTTCACGTGGAGCGGGAGAAGGCCCGGGATCCGGACTACCAGGCCATGTGCGACGTCAGCACTTCCATCAGCTGTTCAAAAGTCTTCAGCTCGAGGTACAAAAAAAAACGAGGGAAACAAACAACAAATGTTGGTATGGGGGTATTCATTCCAAATGAGCAGGGATCATCAATATATATATATTTGTCCGTACACATGTGTGTGGCAAATTCTAGATTTTCTGATTTACATACACACACCCACACCATTATAATCTTCTTATTTTGATCACAATACCCATTACTGAATGTCAAGTGTCCAGGTTTTCTTTAGAATATGTATACCTCTATTTACTACGACACTATCACTATGGCACATTAGGAGTCCTACTACTACTAGTGGTTACTGTGGTTCTGAAATGTATTCATGAACTCTGAGAGTGTTGTTCCATTTGAACACTCTTAGAGTTACAGACCTGTTTATCGTCATTCAGGGCTAGCTCTTTATGGGTTTCTGTCGTTTCTGTTTGACAAAATGTCCATGATCACAAGCCAGCATAGTGATGACCCCTGCAAATGAACAAGGAAGCTAGCCCCCTTGCCCTGGAAGACGTTAGCTCATTCATCTGAAGCCTAGATTTACACCGGGAACAAACAGCCGACCTACAAGCTCATGACACGTTGGCGTTGCATGGTGACGTGCAGTGATCTTGTAGATCGGCTATTTATTTCGATGCGCGACAACACCCTGGGCGCGCAACTATGGGGCTTTGACAGCTCAACAAACACACCCCATCCCAAAAGCAGGCAGGCAGCCCCCGGTCTGCTATGCTGCTGCGCGCGGGGCTCAGCTGTCACAACATTGGTTGAGCTAACGGTTCTTCTGCTAACATTAACTTATTTAACTACAAACTTGTGTGTAGCTCTTTGGAATGAAGCAGGGACACACCACCCACTGAACGAATTGGACGTTACCACGAGTCCACCATTCAGCATTTTACCACCAGTCAAGTCAACAAACACTATCATTAGCTTGATAGCTAAGTTGAGCTAACCTGACTGGCTAGCTGCTACTATAGTTTCTGGTTAGCCAGCACATATGCCATCTGTGTAATAAAATAAGTTGCTTGCATCTCACTAACATCAAGGCCTTAGTGTATTGGCTAACTGACACACTGTGTGTGTGTGTGTGTGTGTGTGTGTGTGTGTGTGTGTGTGTGTGTGTGTGTGTGTGTTGAATGTACTCAACCATACCATAACACATTTTGGGGGCTTAGCCTGGTCATTCGTTTCTATATATAGCCGCCCTGTTAATGTTACAAGCTGTACAACAATACTTTACATTTTGCTAACCCTAGTCCCTGCACAAATAGCTGCTAAAGGACACACTGTACAGGGCCAGTCCAGGATTTTATTGGAAGAACTCACTGGGCCGAAGTTGGAACATACTGATCATGTAACTGGACACTGCACACACATGTTGAGATCGACTGGATAGGCTACACTACGTTGACTAATTGTCTGAATAAACTGACAATATCCTCATTTAAAAGCATAGGAAACTATTTGACAGAGAAATCAGAAATCATTTATTTATTTCCATTATGTATGTTAAGATTTTCTTTGTTATTGTAATGTATTGCTTGCTTGGATATGCATTGCTTGTCTCAAGCAATGTGTACTTCAAGAAGGTGCAGATAGCACCTTTTGTACATTTGTAAATTCAGATTTGTTTCAGACAACATAATTTGTTCCATTTTATGTTCCTCCCCAATGTCTTGCAAAGGTCCTGCATCAATATTTACAGCCCGGTTAGAATGCAACACTACTGTTGTCAGTAACCTTTGTCTGATGGCTCTGAGTGTCCAGGCTGCAGATTCTGTGAGATTTTAATCAAAACTATTACGTTGCTAAATAATTGGCCTGGAACCATTTACACCACTTTGAGTGACATTGAAATCCAAGGTGCCTCCCTGGATATATTTGCAAACGTTGCTTCATGGCCCCAACAAAAGGGAGTTGCATCACTGCTAATTTTCTTATGTACACAATGAGCACATTTTAATACTAGGGTTCCTCAGGATTCTCTGTATCTTGGGTCCAATTTAGGTCACATTATTGTGACACTAGCATGCATGTCACAAAATCTAGGTAGACAACTGATCTTGCTTCTGAAATACTAAGACATTGGAGATTTTTACAGGGGCATCAAACAGTCTATTTGTTAAAACATCTGACCATGACACTCGCCTGCTATGAGAGCAAAATCAGTGAAAGGAATATGAATTTCTTTACTGAGGTTATACAATTTAAAGACTTGTGTTAGATACTTTTGACATACTGAACTGGAACCCCAGAATGTACGCACTGTAATTGGAATGGAAATCTGATCTCTTAAAGTCAATTTGCCAGGTATTGATTGAAAAAAAAACAGGAAACTGGTTCAGCTACCTTTTTAATAAATTATGTAGAAATATGCAAACTTCTGTATATCCACATGTCATGACAGGTAGCTGCAATGCAGGTGGATCTTCACAGGTTCAGTTGGCCTGATATTACAAAGCACTGCTCTGTAATATCAGGCCAACTGAACCAGTGAAGATGTGTGACTTTACTATAGCCTGGTTTCCAGCCTGATTCGCTGCGTTCCGTGAATTTGTTGGATTGACAAAACTGCAGCGAATCAGACTGGAAACCAGGCTACCTTTTACTATAGCAGAAGTGTGTAGTTTCCTGTTGAATGGGTAAAACTTTCTAAGTAGTAAGTTCTGTTGATGATGCACAGGCTGTTTAGTGTATAGCCAGCTTCCTTGATGTTCAAATTTAATTGTATGATGATTTTTTTTATATATATTTTTGTTCTCCAGGAAATGTGTCGGAACAATACAATTCAGCATAGAAATCACAGACTTCAAACACACAGGCTACCTCACAATGGGGAAAGAGAATAAACACGCATCACTGGGGCACACATTCTAACAATGGAATGTGTGGCCTTATGTGTTGTCGCGTACACACACACACACACACTCTCTCTCTCTCACTATAATAGTTTTTAGACAATACTGTATAATAATATACAGTACATGCTCATTTCAACAGCATGGTGTTGACTTACACCATGTAAGTCAACTCCCTCACAAGTTTGATCCTTGACTGCAATCGTAAACTAACTATGGTCTTTTTGTAGTAAATGTTCTAATGGCCTTTTCCGTTGACTTTTGTTTTTCATGGTGTAGATGGGGTCGAGGATTTGGACTCTTGGGCACAATATTTGGAAATGACAGTGCGTTGAACCAGCCGAACAGCGTCCACGGAATTTTCTTTTATGCCTTTCAGCTCTTACTAGGTAAGAATCTTTTTCCCAGGTCATCTGTAAGCATTGATAATTCAGGTGACACGTCTCCCTAGTCACGGTGCTTTGAGCGCTGAATCACCACCCCCTGTGTTTGGCTAACCATCACTCAAATGATAAGACAGTAAAGACATACTTCAACTGGTATAATTTAAAGGGTGAGGTCAGGAATTTAAAAAGTACACTTTGTGAAGTTTCAAAAGGTTTTTATGAGTGTGTTTTCTGATAAATCCACACCAGTCACCAGCATTAGTTAATATTAATAGAATAGTTAGCAATGCTGCTGCTTGGCTATTGGTGACACATTCTTTCTCTCTCACATTGCATGCATGTGCTTCAGAGATGTGATTTTCTTAATAACATTTTCTCTGACATACAACAACATTTTGATGGAAAATGACAATGTTGGTCATTCCATGTTAGTTATAGCGTGACAGACTAGTCACAGACTTTTATCTATGTTAATAATTCTTCTTGTGGATGGCGAGTTATAAATGTAGGGTTTGTCCTTCCTTCCAAAGGTCCTCTTCCTAATTTTAAGTCCCCCCGACCCCCCCCCCCCCACCCCCCACGTTGACCGTGTACAGTAGCTGGTTTTGCTGACTCAGTCATGCTGGTTTTGATATGCTAGCCTGCTGACTGGCCCATGGGGCTGCTTAACCACCTGGTTATAGCAAAGAACAAGAGGCCCTTTTACCCATAACAGTTATGACTTCTCTTATTTGACAGAACACAATAGTGGCCCAGTTAGGTCAAACTGCCGTGGGTTGGGATTTCCGTGTTAAAGGTCAGGCAATGCTTTTAAACTTCAAAATGAAAATCCAAAGGATCTTCATGCTGTGGTGGAGGTGCTCTCCAAAACCACAGCATTATTATAATCCCCAGAAAATTCAAATTGAAAATGGTCACAGGCATCCAGCCCCCTTTCCCATGGTCTCAAATGGATTCTGTATGGATGGAGCGGTGAATTGAGAAGGATGACCAAGTGTTTTTACATGGGAAATACTGGAAAATGTTCACAAATAGAACAATTATAAATGACATGATTCAGAAAACAATTAGAGCTATTAAAATTACATAATTCAGAACTCGAATTGTTAATGACGTTTTTGTTCGATGATGAGGTTTGCTTTCTCAATGTCGTGTTAATATTAGCTCCTTTTTTAAAGGGGTGGGCACGCACGCTTATCCGACACACGTCTCTCCCGACAATGCGTTGGTTCGACATGTGTTGCTCCATGCTTGCGTTTAGGGTTAGGTTAGGGTTTGGGGTAGGTTGTCGGTCTGATAGTATATCGGAACTGTGCCTGTACCCTTTTTAAAAGCAACTTTTTTTTTTACTATTCCAATGAATCCAATCATGAGATCAGAATATTTTCCTAGAAATTTGTACTGAAAGCAGCCCTATATATTATGAAGTTCATGAAGAGCCCTGAACTGGATAAACTGCAGTGAATTTTAACACATCATTTCAGCAGTTTGGTAGCAGAATTTACCAAAAAAAAAGAAGGAAAGAATCTGTATTGTAATCATTTTCTGCCACTAAGGATTTGGCTGACATTTTCGTCAATCTGATTCCTTGACTGTTCATCATTCAAAACTCTCTTTACAGTCCTATCTTATTTCACTTGATCATTAGCTTATATATCAGGACCAATGTCCTTGTTAAGTACGTTTGTCTATGCTATCATTATAATTCTTAACGTTATTTTGATATCTGCAATTCTAGAACACCCACCTAGAATCTTCATTTACTTTGAGATCTGTATTCACAAGTTTGTGAGAGGGTCTTTTTATACGTTTGATAGTTTACGGAGTAGGGAGTCAGTTTCTAGATTAATTCTGCATAACCATGTAAACAGAGCTATGTGATCTGGACAACTTGAGTGACCTCATGTTGCTTGTGCATTTCTTGAATTTCTATGGTCTGTCTATGAGTCGGCAATAGTATGTTTGTTGTTTCCCGTTACTGTCTTGTTACAGGAATGACTGTCAGTGCAATGGCCGCCCTCTTCCTCATGACGACGTCCATCTTATCGGTGGTGGGTTCGCTCTACTTGAGCTACATCCTCTATTTTGTCCTAAAGGACTTGTGTGTCATCTGCATTACCACATATGTGCTGAACTTCATTCTCTTTATCCTCAACTACAAGCGACTAGTTTACTTGAATGAGGCCTGGAAGCAGCAGCTTCAAGCCAAGCAGGACTGAAGTTGTAGAGACAGTGAGAAGAATATAACTAAAAAGAAATGTGACCTCTGAACATGTGACTTGACACCGGGATACCTTGCTTCCACAAGATGTGTATTCTGCTGTGTTCAAAAAAACAAAACAAAAACAAACAAGAAAATTAACTTTAAAAAGTTGGGCCTGACATGTCGGTGTTGATTGCAACCACAGAAGGATTTATTAGCGAATTATTTTTTCTTTACTCCCCCCAACCCCCCTCTCCACTGGCAATGTACGGGGAACTCCATCAACCCAAGCAAGCAGAGGTAGTGGTTCACAATGTGGAAGATGGACAGCCCTCTTCTGAACAAAAAGGATCGGAAAATGGACAAAATATTGGACTTAAAGGGGTTTACTTGAAATAGTTTGAGGGTCCTCCTGTCACAGTGGATCTGCACTATAACCCGAGCGGAACTGTATATTGCGTCAGAAATACATACATGATCATCTCTAGGTTATCAGAGTTTGCAGATATGGTTTCACGATGGGGCAAGAAAATGATTAACACAAAAGTAGTGTTTTGTTTTGTTTTCTTCCATGTTTACACTTCTAGCACGTAACGTTTTGAAGAGGACCACTAATATAAAACATGGGAGAATGTGATGTATGTTTTGTCTAGTTCAGTCGCATTCTTGTTTTCTTTTTTGCATTCATGTAAATAGTTGCTGAGCAATATTCCAGGCTACATTGTGATTTAGTGTTGACATAGACATTTAAGGATAAACGCCTGCCAACAAAAAAAAACAGGAAAAACATACGAATCAATCTGGAACGGAGAGCGCTATGATGTCACCATTCGGATGAATACGTCTGAAAAATGTACTTGCTGTTGGTGCGGGACATTTCCTTAAAGTTCGGGTCAGGCATGCTGTTCAGAGTTGTGGATGTCTTCTTTGCAAATGGTCACCATCTCATATGCCCTCGGAAGCCATTAAGTTCTATACATATACAAGTCTGTCGGACAGAACGGTAGGTTTGTAAGACCATGTCTACTCAACGGCACTTTCACTGTAATTGTTTTTGGTTTTAATGTTCAACCGCGTGAAAAGCATTCCTGACCGCCACACACACAAAGTGGGATCCATGAAGACTTATGTGCCTAAAGGATCGTGAGGTGAACTACTTTATTTTCAGGAGGGATGTATAATGTCATGTAACGCCATTTTTGTTCTTTGTTTCACTGTCATAGGCCCTGGGCTTTATTTTTTTTATGATTACTAAATAGTCAACTAAAATGCCAGTATAGTGTTTTCAATAATGGGTAAAGGGGATCTCACAAAACCGTGAGGAGTCATTTTCAGAATGTCGGGAAATAAAATACTGGGAAAGGTATTGCATTTTTTTCTCGTTGAAATGAACAATGCAAGGTATTATGTGCATTACATTGTGATATGTACTTCAGTGCACAAAATGTGCACTAAAATGTTAATTTACCTCTGAAAGTATAAAACTGGGTACATTTTTACATATTCAGGGGTAAATTAAAGCTCTGGATTTTGCTGTGTGGTAAAGAAATCTGGGTTGCTGAAGATCTCCATTTGATATTGTGTAGTTGACACTGGTGGCTCTGTACTTATTGTAACCATTTTAGTATGGAAACGGAAATCATTATCTGCATTCAGTGCTATACAATTGTAGTTTACCAACAGTACAGGAAAGCTATGTCAATGCTTTGGTCCAGTATCTCGGTATTGTCAAAGTGTGGAACAGCTCCCGGCAGCTGGATTTCCTATTACCAGCACCAAGATCAGACTTGTTTTCCCTTTCAGATCACCATTTATTTTGTACGTGTTATCAATTTTTTGTTTTTCAGATGCATGGTACAAAATGTCCTGGCTTCAAGCGTATCTTGGCCATTGGACAACCTTACGGATACGGTTACAGAGCTATACATGTGGTTCTAGTTTAATACCAATTGGTTGATGGTTTCAATCCTACCGCTGCTAGTCTCATGTGACATGTCCCTTTGTGTAATGTATCACGGGATGCTTAATGTAAAAATGACTTGTTGATCTTGGCAAATGTTCAAAGAAACAATGAATTTTATTGGCACATGCTTCTTGTACTGTATCAAGGCATCCGTGTATGCAAATGGGGGAAAGAGGCAGTACATGACTGCACTTGAAGCTGTAGTATACTCCTTACTGTCAGTACGTGACTGTACTGTACCTGTATACTTATTACTGTCCGACCAAAATGTGGCATCCCAGCCTTTTCTTTTTGTTACTGTATTCTCTCATAGAATGAGGTCAGTGGTTGGCTTTTCAGCTCTTTGCATTTCATGGGTTAAATATTTTAGTTAAGACGGCACTTGTTCTTTTACAGACACAAACATAATTTTGTTGTATTTTCTGTTTCATTCTTTTGTCAACCATGTCCGAAAGAGGCTTGTGCTCACCAAGATCATGAATTTCACTCAGACGTCAGGTTTCTGTATAGACTGTCTTCTCTTTTTACCATAACTGTGTCTTGAGTAACACAAATGTCAGTCTGTTACATCATAAATGTGCTCCCAATATTTCCACTTAACCCAGTTATTTTAGACATGGGTGAGATAGTCATTCAAGTCAAAGAAGCTTGTATAATGTGATGTGTAATCTTACAGTAGGTTGGACAAAGAGGTCACAGTGATATTTCTTTCATATGAAAAGGAGGGTTAAATTATCACCAACGCTAGACTGTGACTCAGCCCCATGTATGACGGCATGTACATTCATGTTTAATTAGGCCCCGCAGTAGATAACTGCCATGTTCGTTGCATCACCAATGCCATCAAAAGTGCCTTCTGTTTGATCACCGGGCCTTGATCCAAAGAAGAGCAACAGTGTAAAATGAAGAATGACAGTAATTGGCACTCGTGCTTGCCTTCCTTCAGATGTAATCTAATTGGTAATCTAATGCCCAAAGTTTTCTTAACCAATATCGGTGCAAAAAACAAAGGCTACCTTTCCTTTTCCCCAAACTGATCGGTCATATTGTTTTCTAGCTAGTACAAGTTTGTTAGCTATGAGTAAACTACAAGATTGTAATGTTATTTCTCCACCTTTAAATATGCCCTTTATCTGTATAGACTGTTAACATTCTGGGTTGTTTTGGTTAAAACAATGGGGTTGAGGGCTAGAAATCCATGTCAGCATAACATTTTTTAATTAAATTGTTTTTGTGGAAGACAACTTTAAGTTTGCTTCTGTATTTGCCAAATAAGTTTTAAATGCTGTATTTTCTTACCTGGAAAAGTGTTACATGAATGGTAGGGGGTGCAAAATCTCAATAAATCCATACCTTATGGGAAACTGTTGCAAAAGTTGACACAAGAGTGAACATTGGAAATTGTGTCATTTGTCATGTGGAAATGGTCTACCATTAAAACATTCCCTCTGAAACAACCTCTGTCACTTTGAATGGTTCTTCTGAGAGGAATGCATACTAGACAATGTATTTAAGTGTGGGGGTTCAAACGCCAGCTGTAAGTCTGTATGGGATATTTCCTGGTAGAAACCAATAACATGGAGGCTTAATTTCAGTCTACTCCCCATCGGGTGAGGCTTTTATTCAAGGAAAAAAATGGTCAACTTAAGACATCAAGGTATGAAAAAAAACATACAGGACACAACACAGTTGTAAACTGCTGTAAACACTTTTCGGGTCGGGACTCCAACCCACGAGACACTGTCAGGTGCCCAGACTACACCAGCTGCCCGGGTCTACTTTTTATTTTTATTTTATTTAAAAATCCTTTTGAGAAAACTGGAAATATCAGTATGTTAAAATGACACCTGTACTTGGAACTTTGTGCAAACAAGTTCAACATAGACACAATCTCTTATGTAACATCACTTACAGCTCACCATGTCCCAATGCTTTTATAGGATTGGAAATATAAAGTCTTATCTCAGTCTATACAAATGGTGTGAGACGACATCAAGGAATTTTCAGACATTCAAAGCAACAGCTTCTTGTACAGGAAATTGTTGGAGCATTTGTGCTGTCGCAATCAATGGTTGCAATACTTTCCTTATAAAAAAGGAAAGGTGTTTAGTGAATTTGGAAAACAAATGGGAGAAAGCAGTTGCACAGCTGTTTAGGGAATTTTGTATACATAAATCAAATGTCATCAAATGTCACCCAAAGGAATGTTGAAAAAAAAAATTGGAACATTGCATGTAGGCATAAAATAATCCTGACGGATGTAAAAATGAGGAGCATGTTTAATAAGCATACACACACACAGCATACATTTTTGTTGTTGATACATTAGCTTTTCTTTATGGTAGTTTTCAACAAGACGAGATGTGCAAAGATGCTGTCCAGCATTAGATAAATGGTTTCACTCCCTGAAATAAAGGTCTGTTTCTAATCACTCAAGACAGATTCTGCCAACATCTTAACCACTAAGCCAAAGGGAATTCCCTATAGCTCTGGGAAGATATTAGACGTTTAAAGCCATCAGACTGAGGCTGTGAGCCACTCTGCTACACTCGCCCCCCTTTTGACCTCCGGATATCCCTCTGGATCGGGGTCACGTCACCAATGTAACGCCCAGGATTCACACCCTTTGCTATGACACTCAAAATTGAGCGAGGTGCATGCTGTTTTCACTGATCATCCTTGAGTTTCAATAACTTGATTGGAGTCTGCTTATGGCAAATTTAATTGATTTGGTTTCTATTTGCCCATTTGTCAAAGAAGCTTGTAATTTACATTGGGCAAGAGAATATACATAATTGACAATATCTAAAGTCACAACACCAACTTTGATGAGGCAGTATTGCATTGTTTAAAAAATATAAGGTTTTCTTCATTTTCTTGAAAATATATATTTTATCATGATTTCACAGACTAATCAGACTGAATCGGCTGAAACTACAGATTAAAGTACACAGTTGTTCCTTACTTAAGTTAGTTAACCTTGTTATCAAATATGATGCTTTGTATGGTCCCGTTAAAATGATCCTTGCTTTTTTGGTTATTTGCAGAAGACATTATTTTCCCTCTACAGGCACAAGTTCCTGTTGCATTCTCCCAACAGCTCAATCATGCAATAATAATATTGTTTTATCCTCCCGTAGTTGTTATAGACAACATTTAGCCATTCATAGTAGACTATACAAATCCTTAGTCGGGGACAGGCCTAGTGCAGGTAAAGAGTGCCTTCACCTTGGAGGCTCTCAGAGCTGGCAGGGATACCTGGTCCAGGACGGCAGTCTGCCCGTTTCATTTGCCAGTCTCCAGTACCTCTCCCTTAGGATGAAAGCCCCTGCTTTAGGCTGCCTCTGTCTGCTAAAAATCCCTTTCTTGTTCCCCACCACACGGGTCACACCTGCAGACAAGACAAAACCGATACGATCCAGTGAACTTCTTATGATGTATATATCATAAAAAAACGTATTCACGTATAACTGCGGAGTGCAATATATACAGTAACTGGAATTGGGAAATGTGTAGCCTCTGTTTTCATTAAGGCAACATGCATACTACTCAATTGTATAACACTAAGACAAATTTAATTATTTTCTTCACACAAAGTATAATTCCTGAATACGCGATCATGACTAGGTCGCTAGTCGCTCGCTACTACGCGATTGGCTGGCAGCGTTTCAGAGTATGGGTCAGACTCCCATTGGCTTAGGCGGCATGGGGTGGAACTCCCATTGATGACTAGCTCGCTTCATTGATGACTAGGTTGCTTACATTTCATGAGCTTACATTACATTTCATGGTGGAAGTGAACGGAACACTGTCCCCCCCCCTCCCAGTGAGCTGTGGCGTTCCACAAGGAAGCATACTAGGGCCTCTACTGTTCCTAATATATGTAAACGACATGACTTCAGCCTGTGACTGCAACTTGTTCCTGTTCGCAGATGACTCAGCACTGCTGGTCTCGGACAGGGACAAACTGCAGGTTGAAAATGCCCTCAGCTCTGAACTCGGTAGAATCTGCACCTGGCTCGCTGATAACAAACTATCTTTATACCTGGGAAAAACTGAATCCATTCTCTTTGGCTCTATTAGTAATCTCAGCAAGGCAAATGGCTTCTTGGTTAGAGTGGGTGACAATGTTATCACACGTAAAGATGAAATTACCTACCTAGGTTCCATCCTGGAGGCTAATCTTTCCGGTGATAAAATGGCCACCAACGTAATCAAAAAAGTCAACCATAGAACAAGATTCCTCTACAGGATCTCCTCACTGGTCAACAAAAACACCTTGAAGACCTTAACAGGAGCCCTTGTACAGGGTTTCTTTGACTATGCATGCACCTCCTGGTACCACAGCACATCAAAGGCCCTTAAAACCAGGCTCCAGACTTCCCAAAACAAACTGGTCAGGCTCCTACTTGATCTAGCCCCCCGAACCCACCTCACCCCTGCCCACTTCGACAGGCTGGAATGGCTTAGGGTCGACGACAGAGTACAGCATCTTGCAATGGGTCTGGTCCACAAGATTCGATACACCACCAAGATACCCATGTACCTGTCTAGATACTTCCTTAATGTTAACGAAGTCCACACCCACAACACCAGAGGGAGTGCAACGAACCATGTACAACCCAGATTCGGCACAAACAAGGGACTAAATTCTTTTCGCTCCTATGCCACCAAAATGTGGAACGCCCTACCAACTGTCATTAAGACATGCGAATCCCTTGACTCCTTCAAAACCGCTCTCAAAGGGCACCTACGGATGGCTGCAATTCGAAACTGGCCCCCGTAAAATCTGAATCCCCCCCCCCGCCCCCCCCTTTTTTCCCCTCACTGTATATATTTCTTTTCCCTTTTTACCTCCTTTATGATGAATTCCTGTTCTGTCTATAGAAGTGTCTATTTGTACGTCTCTAAATGTTTTGATGATTTGAACATGGTGGACCCTATTGGAAACAAGTGTAATGCTTAATTGGGTCGTCCACTCACAGTTAACAGCCTTTGTATTGAGTTTGTGCTTGAAATGTACTGTAAATCTGCAAACTGTTAATAAATTCTTCAATCAATCAATCAAAGCTGTCATTTGTCAGGTTTCACCTGACAAAAAACAAATCCTCAATGTCTCTTATACTTGATATACTTGATAAGTGATAAAGTTTTATCACCATGGATTTCTAACGGTGATGGCCGGGAGGAGAACTCCAGAATGCTGGTTTGACATGCTGGGGTGATGGGGGCCTAGTATTACACAACCCCATTTCAATAATGCATGGATACCAGCACATATACGTGTGCCAGCAGATATGGCAGATTTTTCTCTGAAAAGCCCCGCCTTCCGTTCCCCCCCAAAGCCGGCAGGCATAAACTTCCATTCATTGTTACCTCGCGCTGGTCACGCTAAAGTCTCTCTAGAAGCGTTAATATTCCAAATGAGAGGCATGCTGAAGTCAGAAATGAAGACAGAACATTGTCCTTTTCGTCAAAACCATGGAGAGTTCCCTAGATGAGAAGATACGAGCCATTCTTTTGGAGCCGCAAACAAGGAAGTGAACGGCAGTGCGCATGCGCGAATCAACAAGGAGTACATTGCAAAAGAGGCTATACCAATAAAAAAAGACCAAAAGACGCCTATACACGTGCTTAGCACCCCAATGGTTTTGATATAAAAGGCGAGTATACACTTTCTTAGCAAAAATTGTGTTAAGACATTTGTAATACCTAGAAGGAAAAAAAAGAAAGAAAAGAAAAAGACCAATCAAAAGTAATCAAGATACTACACTATAAAAACTGGTCAAACATTGGCCAAATTGCCAAATAATATCAGAAACAGGCAAAGTCGCAGTGCGAGGCATTGTGAGCTTGTAGATCAGCTATTTTCACAATATTTATCTGTGGAAACGACGATGTAATGCCTCAACTCCTACATTCCAAGTGCTTGTCAGGGTGGGGGAGGGTCCCCGGTTCAAATAGGATTATTTTGGGGGGGGGGGTCACAGCCCGAAAAGGTTGAGAACCTTCTGTGCTAAAGCACCTGTACGTACATGCATCCCTAGTATCAGGTCTTGTTTGACAGTGCTGTCATGATGTGATCCCTCGCTAACTAACCTTGTACAGTCATGAAGTCGGCAAAGTTCCAGATGAGCTCGCCGATCACATACTCCTTTCTCTTCTGATCAAACACGCTGTGGTAGCTCTGCAGGACGATCTTCTGATACTCCTCTGTAAACATCATGGGGGGATCCTACACATTGGAAAAGAAAAGCTCAGCAGCACTCGCAAAGTACTTGGCCCCAGTAGTTGAGCTAAAGTATATATAATCCTATTTTTATTAAAAAAACATATCAATGCATTGCTGTATGAACATTTTGATATTTTCCCCCAAAATGCAATGGTTTTCCGAAATAGTTTGAAATTGTCAAAACAGCAGATCTACACGATCACATCGTGACGCGTTGTATGCTTGTAGATCTGCTATTCTCACTATTTGAAATGGAGCTTAAGTGGTTAATTCATAATTTACATTTCCTAGAAATGTAGTGGAGACAAATGCATTTGTCTTTGAAATTTAGTGGAGCGATCCCGATCGGCCGGTGTGTAAGGGGATAATTTCAATATTTCCCAAATTATTATATGTCAAAACCCACACCCAAACTGTTCCTGTGTGTGTGTGGGGAAGGGGAGAATGTTTAGGTCTGTCACAAAGACTATGACAAAAAAATGTCGACTACCTTTTTTCACTGATAAACTAAGCTACGATGACTAAAACTAAGACTAAATATATTGACAATTTTCGAACTAGACACTTAGTTGCATGCTGAAATTAGCACATCTACAAGCTCAGAACGTGTCGCAGCATGACGTGTTTGAGCTTGTAGATCGGCTATTTTCATCAGTACAATCAGTCATTGCGATGGCATCAAGGCCAAAAATAAATTTTCGTCGACTAAATCAACTGTAGATTTAGCCGACTAAAATCTTATGATATTTAGTCGACTAAAACTAGACTAACACTAAAACATTCCAGGTGACTAAAATGTGACTAAAACTAAATGAAAACTATTCAGGAGACTATGACTGAAACCAAAAGTATTCAAATGTGTGTGTGTGTGTGTGTGTGTGTGTGTGTGTGTGTGTGTGTGTGTGTGTGTGTGTGTGTGTGTGTGTGTGTGTGAGCGAGTCCTCACACTGTGAAGCCCGGGGACCACGTCGGCTCCATATTCACTCTGGATGATGGGTTTCTGGTACTTCCCATACCAGTTCTCAAACTGGGTGTGGAGCTGGATGGGAATGACCTCCAGGTGGCCCGGGTCGTGGTACCAGGAGAAGTAGCTGTTTACACAGATCACGTCTACATAGGGAGCCTGGAGACGGGAAGGTATGGTGGGGAAGACAATGGCAGGGAAACAAATTAGAAATGAATACGACTGGCCTGGGCCGTGGCTCAGCGGTCCAGGCACCTTGGCTGGTAATCCAGTCTGGAAGTGTGTTGCGGGTTCGACTCCCAATCCCGACGGCCTTTACTGCGTGTCACCTGCCATCTCTCTCCCCATTTACCGTCAGCCCACTTTCTATCTATCCCTCTACAAAAATAATAAAATAAAAGGTGAAAGCCACAAAAAAAACATAATACAAATAAATGAATAAGACTCCAATGTGCCGTTATTCTTCTGATGACTTAAAACAAATCTAATCAGCATGTTTTCTGGAGAAAAAAATAATAAGTAGGATACCTTTGACAGTGAATGGGAAACTTGTGTGGATTCATGCAGCATTTTGTCTTTCTTGATAACGCAAATACACACAAGCAAGTGTTTTTCTATAAGTGCTATGGATATAATTATACAGTGCTGTAGTGTAGTCTAGGCTTTTTCAGGGCGTATACCATAAATATTCCCTGCACAAACATGCAAGTGTACAGGCTATACGTTTGTGCCTGGTCAATGGATGGTTAACAGACGGGTGAGACGCTATATGCTTTTTGCCCACATTTTTCGATCCGTACATCTGTGTACAGTACTATGGTGTACAGTATAACGGTAGCACACAGTGAAAACACTACTGGATATATACATGCACCATTATTTGCATTAAGTCATGTGCATCATCACAGTCACCTTTTGAAATATTTACTTGTACTTTATTTGTTTATTTAGACGGGACAATGCATAATTGCATATTAATGGACATTAGATAAATGCAATGTACTGTAAATACACCGGATTTTTCATCTGCAGTCCCCACAAACATACAAAACAGGCAAACAGTACCTTACATTAGGAAGCAACAAAGCATTAAAAACATACATACACAAAAAAGTACACAGGTGTAAAGTGCATCCATGTAATTTAGCAGTGTTTAAGGGCGATAGATTTGTAACTAAAGTAACTTGTGCATAAGGTGCAGTATTGCTTTCAAATAATACAATACTTTCAAATATAAGTAAGCCTTGCCGAGCCATGAGGCCCATAGGGCAGGAGCCTATCTCCTGTTTTTGAAATATAGTCTCTTTATATTGTAAATTAGAATGTTAGAAACTATACGATGGGGACTTACGTTGATTTCAAGTAACTTGAAGGTAATTGATACAATAGCAATACACAAACAGTATCTCAATGCTGAAATTAGTGATATTCTCCTTTAAGAGCTCTGTGAAAACGCGGAAAAGGGTCCCATGAGACTGATTGGCGACAAAGAGCCACATGCTGCTCAGGGCCTATTATTTGTTACCTTCAGCCAGAGCGAGTGACTAAGAGCATAGGTATGTCTGTCTACAACACAGTCCAGTGCAGTAAAATCTAGAACAGGTGAACATAATGGGCTTGCTTGACAGGTTGGCAGGTTTTAACCTGTTGGTTTTCTCACCAGACATACTCCTACTAAACCTTATATGTGTACCTACATTTGAATAACATGTGTGAATGTTCAATAAAGTTCCCCACACTGGGATGATGTTAATAATAATTACGGTAGACCTATTGCATCCCACAGAGGAAATCCAGTTTTTAGCTTCACCTAGCTGAGTGCAGGGGGACAAAGTTATACACATTGCCGGCCCGGGAATCAAACTGACCGTATGTTATGGGAAAACAGATCTTTAATTAAAGCTGTAGGTCATTCCAAGTGGTTGGGGCAGTGACAAAAGCCAGTTTTCCCCAGTTCAAGGTTTACTTTAGAGACCTTTAGTTTATTTGCACGATAAAAACAGTAAAAAGTGTGAGCCATTCACTACTAGAGCGTGTCCTATATGTTACATATATATTTTCTGAGTATAATGAGTAATTAAGACACCATTACATATACAGATCATAAATACATAATGATTACAGACAACAGATTACTGAAGTGTACACTGTAGAACACTCACCCCATTGTCTCTGGCATAATTGCTATCAGTGATAAAGGTGACAGGGCGCGTACTATCCAGTGACTTGGTGTGAGATATCAATGTCCTGAGGAGAAAAAGTATAAAATATCATTTTTTCAGAAGAATGCTAGAACATCAAGTGTTGCAAGTAAGGACTCGGATATATAAAATATGAACTTGTGTGTAGTTTCAGTTTGTCAGTGTTTCAGGTCTACAAGGTCCTATATGTATTCAGCACATGCATACCAGGCAACCAGTGTGTTGCCTGCTTCAATAGCTAGGCAGGACAAAATAATGTCTCTGCCCTACATGTCCAATCCAGGCTGTGGGCAGCCCAATAAGTGTTTGAGGCCGCGAAACCTCACTCAAATAGAGACCCTGCGAGCGAATGTAGGAGGGGTGGACGACGTCACTGCACGCTCGCGGTACGTCAGAACGGTTGTTGAAAAACATGCATTCTAATGAGATTTTATCGTTCACATCGCTGGCAGTGTAGATGAGATGTTAAGCCCAAACCACACCAAAAGGGTCAGGACAAAACTTTTTTTTAAAGGTAAACCACACCAATGTAACTCATTGCAACTCAATGAGTTGCATTGGTGTGGTTTACCTTACCTTTTGGTGTAGTTTGGCCTTTAGACTCCACCTGTCAGTGGGCAGGTTTAGTTCTACCACTCTGACTGCATTCCAAAATTTCTAACCAAGACCATATCTCGGTCATCCCTCCCTCGCTTGGAATTCTTTTACAGTTGTAGGCGTCTAGACTATTCTAAGTACAAGCTGAAATGGAATGATGGGGCGTGGGTAGGTGTTGAAGAGTAACCAGTTACTCACTTGAAATAGAAACCAGCGGGAGGCATCTCTGCAGCTGGCTCATTAGCTACTGACCACATGACCACCGAGGGATAGTTCTTGTCTCTCCTGACCAGCTCGTCCATGACATCCAGATGGTGGGCCAGGGAGGCATTTCTAAAACTACGACTACAAATATACAACATACTTTTATAACATCCACTGATCAAATGAGTGAAATATGATCATAGTGTTGCTACAACAGAAGACCGCAGACCAGCAGCGTAATATCGGCTGGTCTGCAAGATTGATTTACAATGTTTGAGGATTCCGGTTTGCCCGACCGTCTTTTTTTGGGTGCTCCAACTGGCCCTCAATACAAACCAGTCTCCATCACTATCTGTGTGAGAGACTAGTGCACAAAGCACCAACCTTCCTCTATTGCTCCCATCCTCTGGTAGCAGCTAATGAGATGCTTGTTATGAACACGATTTCATTCCTCAAAGGCAATTAAAATAGGAGCCGATTTGAACATTAGTTTCCTTGATTGATACTTTGAACAGTTTTGAGTGAATATTAAAACTGCAAACTGAACTTAAAAGTATTTTGCTGTAAAACATAAAAGATGCTGATTCCACACAACAATTAAACTCATATATTTAAAACAAAAATCACACTTGTGTGAAGTGAGGGGTGCTCTTATCATACATCATCAATCATACATCACATTGCATGATGCTCAGCCAATTAAATCATCACAAGCGCCAATCAAGAAAAGGAAATGGGAGTTGGCATGCAGAAACCTATAATGGATCAAAGATGACCCCCACAATGATCACTGAGATGTATACAGTGGTACCTACATGTCTTTAATTCCCACCCCTGGGCATTCATCTATCACCACGATGCCATGACGATCACACATCTGCAGGATCTCCTCGGCATAGGGGTAGTGGCTGGTACGGAACGAGTTGGCCCCAAGCCATTTCAACAGGTTGAAGTCTTTCACAATCAGGGGCCAGTCAAAGCCTCTACCACGAATCTATGGCACCCAGAAAAGGACGGGGAGTCGGTTATGAATTCAATATTTTGAATGACCATGTCGTCGTCTTTATAGTGTGCCTTGGGGAAAATAAATGTGTTTTAAAACATAATTTAAGGCTGGCAGTTCCCAAAGTGGGGTCCAAAACTATGGAATGCACTTCCCTTTACAATCAGAACTGCAGCCTCACTCCCAATCTTTTTGTTCTTGCTTAATGTAAATCGCTCTGGATTGGAGTCTGCTAAATGCATAAATTGTAAATTGGCCTTGAGGGAGTACATTAGCTAAATGATAGTTATAGGAACCAAATGGACCCTTATGGGTCTGTAACTCAGATTGTACAAATTGACCCGATTTGTACACTATAAATTGGGGTCCCAGAGATAGAAATGCCATTAAATAGGGGACCGTAGCCTAATCCAGGTCAAACCGGGGGCCCTTAAAACGAAAATGGTTGAAAATCACTGCACGGGGGGGGGGGGGGTCCGCAGGCTAATGAGTATCATTTTGGGGGTCCTTGACATGAAAAGGTTTGAGAATCACTGATTTAAGGTGTGTTGGTTTTTGGTGATTCATTCAGTGAAGTTTTGCTGCCCCCTAGTGGTACTCACATCGGCGTCCTCGTGTTTGTTGACTCCATGGAAATAAAAGGGCTTATTGTTGATGAGGAACTGGCGACTGGTAACCTGGACTGTTCGGATGCCTATTGGTAGGGTGTACACGTCTTCGTATGCGCCCCCCTCGTGGACTGCCGTCATGTGAACCTGGAGGTTTAGGGGAGAGTTAATACACTATTAACCTTATGCACATGGCTGTCATCTTGCCAGCAAGGTGCCAACTAGGTGCAACTTCCCATTGACAACCCATTCATCCAAACAGAAAAGTCCTATCTAATTGTATTAAACAACGTCAAACTCACCAACATTGCAGCTGTACGTAAAGCTTGGATTATCCTCTTTCAATCTGTAAAGTTTTTGTTTCATAAAAATCCACCATAGACATGTTATGAGCTACTTCCTGTCAAGAAATTAATTTCAGGTGATTTTTTTTTCAAAGTTTTGGAGTTTGGAAGTGCTCGTTTTACATCACTCAACAGTCCTGCGTACCACCAGTTTTGATTGAATTTGCACATAATGCGGGAGGCAGCAGGAGGTTGCTTTACTGATAACGAGCGCTTCCAAACACTGAGAAAATAAATCACCTGCAAGGTATTTCTTGACAGGAAGTAGCTCATAACATTTTTATGAAACAAACACTTTGCAGATAGAAAGAGGATAATAGCTTTTCGTACAGCTGCAATATTGGCGAGTTTGACGTTGTTTAATACAATTAGATAAGAGTTTTCTGTTTGGATGAATGGGCTGTCAATGAATGGGCTGGTAGTAGGTGTGGTGGACTGGCCATCGGAAAGTTACAATTTAGGCATTTGGCAGACGCTCTTAATCCAGAGCGACTTACATTTAGCAAGAACAAAAGCATGGGAATACATCACATATATAAAAAGCATTTATCAAGAAACATGCGTAAGCTAAGAACGTAGCTAGAACATATCTATATAATGACACTGTACATATAAACTATACATATATACTATACTATGCTGTACATATATACTATGAAGTGCTATGACTACATACAATGCAATTATTGTGCTGTCTACATAACATGCTATAAGTCTGTATCAAATGCTATCTAAGTCTAAAAAGTGCTGTCTAAGGGGGTAGGGTAAGTGCTATGGGCCATGGTGGAGTCTGAAAAGGTGGGTTTTCAGACTACGGCGGAAAATTGGGAGTGATGCTGCAGTTCTGACTGCAACGGGGAGTGCATTCCACAGTTTTGGAGCCAGAAGGGAGAAGAGTTTGGGACGTGTGGAGCGTTGTCCTGGCGTTTTTAGTGAGGGTACTTCCAGCTTCCCTGCATTGGCTGATCCGAGTGCGCGGGAGGGTTTGTAGGGTTCAATCATACTTGCAAGATATGGGGGAGCCATACCTCTGGTTGCTTTGAATGCCAGCATCAGGGTTTTGTATTCTGTGCGGGCAGCGACCGGGAGCCAGTGGAGGGAGCGGAGCAGGGGGGAGACATGTGAGAATTTTGGCTGGTTGAAGACCAAGCGAGCTGCGGCATTTTGGATCAGTTGGAGAGGCTTACTCCCAATGAGTGGGCCGTTGCTGCATGGCTGGTGTTTTGTTTGGTTGTTTGTTTTTCAGAAGCCAACATTACATTAAATATATAAATGGTGCATCTCTCTCGTACAGAATGCAACAATACGACCACCTTACAGTAACTTCTTCAATGCATGCTGTACCCGTCTCTGCCAACTGCGTTTCTTAGTGGCAGCGGTGGCCGAACGGATTGCGGAGCGGTCTTGATACCGGAAGGTCGCCAGTTCGAATCAGCGGTCCGACAGCGGTCCGACCACCGCTGAAGTGCCCTTGAACAAGGCATTGAACCACTACGATGAAATGTGTTCTATGAGCAGGGCCTGGCTGGAAACAAGTTCTTGAGCTTAGCCCAGATACCCTGGGTAAATATAGTAATCATTTAATTTCATTTCAAACAAAGCTGCCACATAAACTGCTGGGATGTTGCAACTTCAAGGGCACGTGTAAACAATGCAGGCATTAGCCCACTGCTGCTTGCTGCAGCCTCTTCAAAATTGTGGTGCGTCACCATCCAATCTCATGTGTGAATCTAGTCTACTCTACTTCTTTCATCCCCATGGTCTCCAAAGTGATTGTCCTTGGACATAAATAAATTTTCATTCTCTGCAGCTACAAAACACCAGACACTAGTAATCAACACACATAAAATCCAATTACTGAATGACCAAAATTGAAAAGAGAATTAGTACGATACATTTGCATAGAGACTGAGAGCGGCATTGATATTCCAAATGACAGTCAATACTTAGTAAAATAAAACCAAAAGGGAAAAATAAGTAAATATAAAAATAAAAAGAATGGAATGGAGAGATTAAGAGTGAAATGTAATGTGATGCGGTCTCTCATTGTAGATTAACAATAAGTCACACAAACTAATCAGATAAATACACCCAGATCAAATTGAAGGCCAAATCTTTATTCATTCATTTATTCATCATTTATTTCCCAGATTCTTTATTTCAGACTTTTTAAGGACCCACATTGGGGCATGCCTCCTGGCAGAGATTTGCGCTTTAATAAGCGCTCCAGTCAGGGAATATTATCATTAGAATATCCAATCTGGGAATACATTCCTTACCAATAACTTTCTTCACCAATGTGTTTGTAAAGGTGTCTAGTAACACATCTCACAAAGAGTGAAATTCAGTTTCCCTAGGTCTAGGAGAATCTGACAGCTGCTGAAAGTTGGGGTACCATCAACAACCTACTGTATACAAAATCTTCAAAATGTCATTCTGCTTTAAGTAGCATGTGCCGGGTCAAAGTTAACCTAGGGGTTTTTCATGATTCTAAATCCATTGCAAGCATTTGTTTTGCACGAAAAACACTCCTTGGGCTAAAAACGGCCATAGCCGTCATGCATCGTCACAAATGTGCTGAGGTCATCGCATTTGGGAAAATGCCTATACATTATATACAGCATATGCTGTGCATTAGCAGAAAACTTAGTGAGGCATATTTGTAAAAAGAAGAAGGAAAAAAGGAAATGATTCAGCTTTTACTGGCATGGGGCTGAATACAGTGGGTGTTGATGTAGGTAGGTGATGTTGAACATACTGTTGCTTACCCTTAATGGCTGACGTGACCCAATCTTAATGAGAATATAATGCCACTATCTACTACTAGACATGCATGTGAATCATTGTGTCTTACCTCCATGGAGTAAAGATAGGCCGGATTCTCATGCATCAAGTATGGCCACCACAAGTTGACATCCACCACTTTGAGCACCCCAGATGGCCCAGAGGACGAGGCCACACAGTGTCCATCTTTGTCCATCAACGTTATCTTCAGATTGGCTATGGGGGAACCTACCGCTGATACACTGTAGCTGACTATGCCTGGAACATAGAGGACAACAAATGTCTGAGCGATAACATATCAGGTCAAACAATCATTCCATTTGACCATAAGTGATACAGTACATGTGGACGTTTGTAGTATTTATTGATAGTGGCAAAGTCTGAGCCCTACTAAACGATCCACAGCTGACGGCTGTGGTTCTTGCAACAAATTGATGAAACCATTTTGTAATAAAATGGCCTTTGTCATGAAATTTCACTTCATCTTAGTTTTTGTAACTGTGACCCAGGCTTTTTTACACAAGCATAACATACCCAAGAGAGCACCTGTACCCTTTCAATCTCAAAGGCAGTATATTTGCATCTAAGCCATTACCAACACCACAGATTCAGTAATAGATGTGAAGAGAGACAAATCACATCATAATAATGAAGAGGTTTTGCCAACCTCAGAGCATGGGATTTATAGGACGGGTAGCAATAATTGACATCTATTAGTAAATACAAAATCAGATAGGAATTCTAATAATAGAGGGTATGCGCATGCATAAAGTGAGTGGCAAAGTGATTTGAATGTCTTTTAACGTCATTTAATGCAATCAGATATGACTTTTCTGCTTGAATGTATAAAGGCCACTCAGTAAGTGTTCCCTCATATCTTCTGGGTAAGTGGGTATGATGATGATGTCACGCACAACCCCTCTATTACATGATGTCCCAGGTGACAGTGCCCACAGAGATTTGGCACAAAGACCCTCGCAACTAAACTAAACTACCTCCTACTGGCCAGCCAGGGCGCCTGATGGAGTGGAAAGGAACTGGTCGGAATAACGTGTTCCTTCCACGCGCTACAGCCGGCCGGGGAAACTCTCCCGTCAGGTGAAAAGAAGCAGCTTGGACTCCTCATGCATAGAAGGAAGCATTAGGCCATTCTGCTGCCCCCCCAGGTTGGCAGAGGAAGTGTAGCACCCAGGATTACATTAGATAATTGACACTGGGTGAAAAAATGGGTTGCAAAATCGTGGGATAAAAATGAAAGAAAAAAAGGGCCCTTCAAGAGGCCGAGCATTGACACATGGGAAATCTTGATCTTAAAACGTACAATTAAATATATGAATACAAAAATGATAATTACCAGTATTTTCAGAGATGTCAGTCACCACAGTGATGTCATCAACATATGCCTTTGGTGTAGTGTATAGCAAGACAGGACGATGTATCCCAGCATAGTTGAAGAAGTCAAACATGATGCTTTGCACAAAATAGCCACCAGGATACCTGTTCAAACAATTTACATAGTTTTATAACTTTGTGGATAAACCTTAGTGTGTCATCTAAATTCAATTGATGGCTTAAAAGTGGGTGGGGGCAATATGGAAATGCATTGTAGAACCAATGTGAACATTGCACACTATTGTACAGTAATCAGGATTGGTTGTCAAACAGTAGGTTTGTTAGCGCTGGTTTTCGCCGGCATCTAAGCCCAATCAATGAACTCCCCAGACATATCAGGAAGAGATCTCTGATCGTCTGGCTATGCTAGACTAGACCAATCTTGATTGGTCCTGTAAGGTTTATTTTTTTTAATACATTTGAATGATGTAGACTAAATGAATGATTATTACACCATAAGATTATGCTTTTGTTTGATGTTCAACCAGTTTATTTCCAAGTAATAAACAAACAGAACGGGTTACTTGGAGGTGTCGTCCATATGCTGGATCGTTCCTGGGGGGAGGGTCTCCAGAGTAAGTGTGTTGTTGACTGCAATGGTGATCCTGCATGGTACTTTGGGGTTCTCTCGGATTAAATCCCCTATCTCTGCCTCAAAGGGAAGATGGCCACCGTTGTGCTCCGTCACTTTCACTCCATTCACCCACTACAAGAAGACAGGACAATAGTTAGGATTAGGGTTGTCCCGATACGATCACGTGATCGGAAATCGGGGCCGACCACGTCATTTTCAAATGATCGGAATGAGAACGGGTGCAAAAAAAACGTGATCGGGATTCGGGACATCCCTATTATCAATATTATATCCATATCATGTTAGACTGGATATCCTCTGGTATGGCATAAGTGTTCTATAAAAATATGAATATCGGATTGGAAAAATCTGTATCGGCAGATACATCAAATGATCGGATCGGGAGCACAAAAGCGTGATCAGGACATCCCTAGTTAGGATGTTAAATGCAGGGGACGGATTTCATCTAATGTGCAAATGTACAGTGACCCCAATAATAAACTACTAAAGGATGGGTATTCCAGCTAATAACACAACATCATTTTAAGAGGGTTACAGGAATGGATGGAATATTTAGACCTATTCAAGTGAGCCCGGAGACTTTCATTCCCACATAATTTATATATTACTTAATAAGTGTGTGGAGGATGAATGAACTGCCGAGGTGGCGAGTTTCGTTTAAATTGGAAGCACTTCACGTCAAATGTGTTTAACATATGGTATTGTTCATAATATGTACCGTACGTGCTGTATAGAGAGGAAGGGGAAGGAAGTTGAGCATTTTCTGGTCCCCGGGGGAGCAGGGAAATTGCTTTTACAGCCTGACACGTACACTGGTTGGGCTGAGGGTCAAGCCGGTGACTTTCCGATTCCCAGGCAGCCCCAATATGACACTGACTTGAACCCTTGGGCCTTCCTAAATGTTGTGAACACTCAATTTGTTTAGTCTCATACAGCTCCGGAAATTGGAAAGGGGAGCGTAAATGCTTAATTTATGCTCTGTCGTATGACGGTGTCACGTGCCGAAAATATCTCGTCTACAAGGTCACAACTTGTTGCATTTACGACACTTGTGACAGTTTGTGACACCATCATACGATTAAGTATAGATTGGGCTTAAGGCAGTGGTTCCGGGGAACCCCAGGGGTCCTTGGCGGGGCTCTCCCAGCTAAATAATAGAATGTTAGCAGTTTGGTGTACACTGAATGAATGTGGATTGGTGTCAAAAGGGAAAAACTCATATCAAATGGTAGCCCCCTGAGTTCCAACCTGATTTTGCTGCGTTCTGTGGATTTGTAATTGCCTCTTAGTAGAGAATCCACGGAATGCAGCGAATCAGGCTGGAACCCAGGCTAATCAAATGGGGGGGCCATGGCCTATAATGCATATCAAACTGTCCGTCCTTGTAATGAAAATGTTTGAGAATCACTTACATCATACATGAGCAACTGGTGGCCTAGGGGCCACATGCGGCCCCCACCTTCACTTAATGTGGCCCACAGGTTAATGTCAGAATACTGATAAATGTTTTGATTTGCAAACATGACCCGCTTTAATTACTTTAGTAGCTTAATGAGTAGTATTAAAATGTTAGTCTTTTTTATGTCCAATGTATTTGTGTTTAGTTTATAAAGTTAACATAACTATAATTAACGGCATTTGAAATTAAATAAAACATTTACTTTTCAGGATTTCAAAAATACCTGATTGTAGATCGTCTTTTTTTGCTACGACAGTAATATGCAATGTGGCCCTCTGGAGTGAGTGTGGAAATATAGTGGCCCTCTCCATCCACACAGTTGCCCACTCCTGACTTACATACATACTGTACTTACCACCACCGAATAGTAGTGCGCACTCCCCACTCGGAGTACGACTCTAGTTCCCTCATCCGCGACCCAGCCGGCGGGCACCCACACCTCTCGATCATACCACACCCAGCCAATGAAATCTCTCAGTTTGGGGTCCTGGGTTATGTCATTATAGCTGGCAGGAACTGGCATGTCGATCACAGGGCCACTCTGATACAAAGATCAGATAGACGTGTGTGTGATTTGTACAGAGTCAAATCCGCACTGATAATGTATGCATTTGTAACTCAAGTGTTTTTTATTTTGTTTAGCTTTTAGACATTTATACAGGGAAGTCCCATTCAGATACAAGATCTCTTTTACGTGGGAGCCCTGTTTAGTGTATAGCAGGCATCAGTACAAAAGCTTACACAACATAAACACACATTTAAAGTGAGTGTGGAAAATGTAACCAATTTGGGTTTGGTCATTTGCACCTTAAAGCTGCTAAACTTAAAAATGTAGGATAAGTTATATGTTTTGGTTAAAACAAAACAAAACAAAAAATAGGAAGGTTAAAGCTCTATATTCAGACTGTAAACATATAGACTATAGCAATGTTTTTTGTTTTAAAGGAGCATTCAGTGATTTGAGTGATTTGGAAAACCACCCAGTCCGCCCCGGTAACAAAATGTGCACATGCACGCTCTACAGTGGGGGGAAGTGCAACAGGCCAACAGCATGTGCACCAAGGCCCGCCCCCACTCGATCATGATTGGAGGAAGGCCCCTCTCATCCTGATTGGATGAAGGTTTTGCCACCCGCCACCAAAACTGAAACTAGGGTTTTTTGAGCCCAGGGGCTCACTGGGGACAGGGAGGAACTCCTTATATGGTCAGCACACTCTATAGTAGGGAGGATTATCCAGAAAAAAAGGAAAAATAAGTGATATTTAGATTAAGTCAAATCACTGAATATACCTTTAAAGAGACAGGCAGGTTATTATTGTTATTGAACAAACTACAGAGGTTGTTTAATAAACAGAAAATACATTTTCAGGTTGGGTTGCCAATTTCATCCTATCATGAGAACATCAGCTTCACTTTTATAGTGATGCTGTTTCAATTCTGTCCAACTTCTTTGCATCATCACTTCCTATTTCACTTGTTCATTCTGTATTCTATTCTGTACTGAGTATATACCCTCCCTTGATTAGATCAAATTGGTATCCCAACCTGTTGCTGCATTTTCTGTTTACTAAAAGAGCTGAAAAAACAGGGAGACACCTGTTGCTGAACAAGCACCTTATATGATTACTATCAGAATATAGAGATGCTTAACACTTACTTTTAAATGTCATTACCTCACCCGTGGGATACACACACACCAGGCTCTAGTAAAGTAATCAATGGAACTTAAGAGTAGGGAGTCGGGACCATAGAGTATATAAGGGTCGGGACCTACAGTACCACACTACTGCAGATGTGCTATTATGTTCCATACACATCTGTTACGTTCTATTCATTCAAATAAGTGTACAATTTCAGATTTAACATTGAGGAGATCTTTGGACATGTTGTTTGTTTACCTCTGATAAGCGACTTTTGTACCATGCCTCTTCAAAGCCCTTGTTCCTGCTAAGAGACATGTCTGCCCTGAAGCTCCACAGCCCGTTTAGCTCTTTGATCTCTCGCGAAGAGGACTCTTGGGGAAAGAGCATCCCAGTGCTGAGCAGGTAACCTGCGTCCCATTGTGCAGACTGGAATAAAACATGAATTATCAGTAGTTTGCCTGGACTAATCATCCTGCATACATGCATCTAAAGTCTGAGAGAGCGCCGAGTCCAATGGAAGTTGTTGCTGATGCAGTCACATGGGCGATTCTTTGGTCATGTGATCATGAATGATAATAAACCTCGATTTCACCACCTCGATTTCACCACCCGGAAAACTGCCAAACGGATAAGATCTAAGAAATGACGCCCGTTAAAACTGCATGTTCATCGCGTTTCATTGCAACATCTTTTTGTAACGTTTCCGCACGATTTCCTGATAGTGGATATTCGCTTTTTCTCCTTTCAGGGTTTAAACCAAAAATGTAGTAACTTTTTATAGCACTAGATGGAGCCAGATACCACCAGTCCGTTGCTTGTAGCTAGGTAAACCACCAAACGTTTGTGTGATGCTGCACACAAACTTAACTTATAAACTAATGGTTTTGTGAACATTCTCGGTTTTGGTCGATACTTTCTAAACTAATTTTAATCAAATAGAATAGCCTACTTCACTTGAGTTGTTCCCATTGTTAAATGTATGATAATGTATGATGAATTGAACATGGTGGACGGTGGACCCTATTGTAAACAAGTGTAATGCTTTATGGTGTCGTCCACAGTTAACAGTTTTGTATTGAGTTGTGCTTGAAATGTACTGTTATTCTCCACTCTGTTAATACATGATACTTCAATCAATCAATCAATTCATTGTAATGTGATTTTCTTTTAGGTCTACTCTATTTAGGCCTGTAGACTATGTTACGTTAACCGCAGTAGTGAGCCAAAATAATAGCCTAGTTATTTACGTGCACATATTCTCTTGGGGCAGTACAGAGCATCACTGGAGAATGGGGCCATATACTGCCTGGAGCATTCTGGGGCTCAAACGGCAACATGAAGAAACCTACATATTGCATTGTGGGTTTGAGCTGACAGGCCTTTTTTACGTCAAGATAGATAGATAGATAGATAGATAGATAGATAGATAGATACTTATTAATCCCAGAGGGGAAATTGAAGTGTTACAACAGCAACAGGCAGACACATCACGCAGCGCCAGCTGCCAAAGTCACCTTAATTCAAGTGGTAGATGCCAAAAAATTATTTTATATTTAAATTATATAAAGAGGCATGTCATGTGGTCTACCTGCACAGGCTTTGTGATCTACTGTTATGGGTTATTATCTTTTCCACATGTTTGTGTCAAGTGACAATTGTTTTTCAGGCAAGCAGACGCCATAGTAAGGCTGTACCCTAGCCCTTTTTTTAGGACTCGAACTTCGGCAGGAATTTTCGAGCGAACATCCGGACCATTTGTTTCTAATTCATTTAAAAAATAACCTTTGAGATATGCGTCTCGATCAGAGCGCAGCGCTTCTCCCCCGCTCTTTATCAATCTCTCTCGTCTCTCTCAACACACACACACACACACACACACACACACACAGCAAGTCAAGTGGTTCCGCGAAAACAGCTGATCTGCAAACTCATGTGGCAGGCAGCTAAAACGACAGCGTAGCTCGTTAGCTGTCACTCGTTAATTTGTTCGTGTATTCTCAGAAGCGCAGTGAATAAGTGGGCACAGGGCAAAAGCAGAACCGTCTCCGTGAGCGTTTTGCTTAATGATCAGAGTTCACTGCTTTTTGGCAATAGGCTGCTAGAGAGCATATGCATTGCTAATATATCATGGCTGTTAAGAACGGTGTGTGTGTGTGTGTGTGTGTGTGTGTGTGTGTGTTTGTGTGTGTGTGTGAGAGAGAGAGAGAGAGACGTGTCAGACATTCCATTCAATGGAACTCTTTTGTTCTCACAGAACAAGGTGAGAAAGGTCAATGGCGGCCATAGAAGATCAAAGGGTCCATTTTGCTCAGGTACTCGGGGACGGGCGGAGCGCCTGGTTCCCCGGGCCTGTTTGCTAAATCGCACTAAGTACAGAGGAGTCCCAGGGGCGGGCGGCCCTTTCGGCCGCGGGACCCCACCACTTAAGGCCCAGGAGGGGTGCTTAAAGGTGGGTACTCGGGGACGGGCGGAGCGCCTGGTTCCCCGGGCCTGTTTGCTAAATCGCACTAAGTACAGAGGAGTCCCAGGGGCGGGCGGCCCAATTAAAATGCTGCACGTGCTGCACGTCTCACTAATTTGAGGTAATAGTTTTAGGAAGGGATGCTGAGATGCAGACCAAGGTCAAAAGATCATGAGGATTTGAAAACGACATGACCGTTGAGTTTGTACTGTGTGTACTGTATATCTACAGATAAGGATCGCCCTCATGAGCAAAGGCTGGGAGCGGGCCAAGAAAGCCCTTATAGAACCATTAACATTTACAATTTAGCCATCCCTAAAGACTTGAATGGTCGGCGTCAGTGCCATGAATGAACATTTAATGTCTTTGGAAAAGCTCTGAACATGTTTGACTAATTGGGGGTGTCTCTTGTTTGTGTGTTTTTAGGAAGGGATATGCTCCGTTGCTGAGATGCAGGCCAAGATAAAGGATCAGGATCTACATTGGTATGTTAACTATAGAGCTTAGGCTACCTGAGACTGCCTGCATTTGATAAGGACATTATTATAATTGTACCTGCTTCAAACACAAATAGATTTGCAGTCATCATAAATAAATAGGACAATTGAAGCTGTCCATCGGAGACCGTTTGCTGTGCCCTGTTATGATATCGAGGCAAATGAGTATGACATTGTGAGTAGCCAAATAACTGTCATGTTTGCTCTGTTGTATTAGGCCTCCTCTGTGGGCACACATACCCAATTTCAAGGGCACTTATATGTGCCCTAATGATTAAGGTAGCTGGGGCTATAGGTTATGGTTTGACATGCATGCCAGATTAGAGTCTCAGTTCACTGGTGTCTAGCTGCGAGGAGTGCACCTGAAGTGGTAAATTGAGTGAAATTAGACATCATAAATAAATAGGACAATTGAAGCTGTCCATCGGAGACCGTTTGCTGTGCCCTGTTATGATATCGAGGCAAATGAGTATGACATTGTGAGTAGCCAAATAACTGTCATGTTTGCTCTGTTGTATTAGGCCTCCTCTGTGGGCACACATACCCAATTTCAAGGGCACTTATATGTGCCCTAATGATTAAGGTAGCTGGGGCTATAGGTTATGGTTTGACATGCATGCCAGATTAGAGTCTCAGTTCACTGGTGTCTAGCTGCGAGGAGTGCACCTGAAGTGGTAAATTGAGTGAAATTAGACATCATAAATAAATAGGACAATTGAAGCTGTCCATCGGAGACCGTTTGCTGTGCCCTGTTATGATATCGAGGCAAATGAGTATGACATTGTGAGTAGCCAAATAACTGTCATGTTTGCTCTGTTGTATTAGGCCTCCTCTATGGGCACACATACCCAATTTCAAGGGCACTTATACGTGCCCTAATGATTAAGGTGGTTTGACATGTATGCCAGATTAGAGTCTCAGTTCACTGGTTTCTAGCTGCGAGGAGTGCACCTGAAGTGGTAAATTGAGTGAAATTAGACAGATCAAGTTGTTCATCTTTATGGTCACAGCCGGGCAGCATTTAAAGTGGGACTTTGGTGCCTTGAGTGACGTTGAAACATGGATCAAATTATGTTAGTAATAAACGTTTTTTTCTTTTTCCTTTTTTTTACTGCTTGATCTGAGCGGTCTGGTGGAGGCTTATAACTATCAGTTATCAGAAAATTCCACTGGGTAACATGAATGTCATGTAATCTATACAGCAAATCTGAAGGAGCATAGTCTAGTAATTAGCCTAAAATGGAGCCGCACTGATTTAACCCAATTTCATCAAGTTATGCATGCGACCAGCTATTAAGTCAGAAAAACACCCATAAGGGCTTAATTATATGTCTTAATTAATTATGAACCATCTCTTATTTCTACTGAATAAGTCCTCACAGTTTTCACTTCCATCCTGTTTGGCTGCCCTTTTCTTGAACCCATAAGCATTGTTCTCACTCTAGTTTTTGTTCTTGGTCATTGTAACATACGTGTTCTCGTCAAGTCAGAATATTTCAAGTTGTGACTGAGGTCATATAGTTACACAGCATTGTCCCTCAGAGGCTAAAATAAATGAAGCTAATGTAGTATTTTCAGTGAGGTCAAAAGTAATTTCCTGTCTGAAGTCATTTTCACAACTCATTAGCTGAGAAAAATCTGATTAAGATGTGCTTTATATAAGGTCTTTAATAAAGGCATTATTACCCAAATAGATTGATTCATTTACTAGTATATTACACAGTATAAGAGAAAACTGCGCCTGTTGCAATCTGAAAGAGAGAGGATTTGAAACTGACATGACTGTACATTGTAATTAATTTGCAGAGAAGGATAGGCCTTTTGACATTTACAATTCAGGGTGGCATCCAGAAAGACTGCAAGGTCAGAGCGAGGAAGTGCCAAGAACATTTAGAAAATCTGTTCCACTAACCTTGGTGCATGTCCTAGCTACCTACCGGTATTACTGGCTTCAAATTCAACTCCTTTTTAAAGCCCATCCATGGCTACAGATCCGTGTGACTGCACAATTCTTCAACACAACAGCAGCAGCACTGCTAGTTAGTTAGCATTACATGTTTTCCCTCTGTAAACAACATCCTGTCCCCCACTAGATCAGTGGTTCCCAAACTTTTCAGCTTGAGACCCAAAAGAGAAATTTGACGTTTGCCCGGGACCCAAACTAGTGAAAATAGCAGATCTTCAAGCACACAACGCGTCACTTCGCACCGCATTGTGAGCTTGTAGATCAGCTATTTTCACTACTTCTTAAATATTTGTTTTCGAATTTATGGAATTTCTTTGAAATTTTTCTTTGAAAGAAATGTTTTTTAGTTTTGTTTTTAATTCATGAACATTTTAGCTTTTTTAATGTTTTTTGAAAATGTTTTGAAATAATAATTAAAAAGAAAATGTAGCAAACAAGAAAGAAAGGGACCCATGATAATGTGTCCGCATGTCGGGACCCGACTCCCGACCCACGTGTGGGTCCCGACCCACTGTTTGGGAACCAGTGCACTATAGCGTATCAATTTAATCAAAACCATTTTAGCTGACCTTGAAAACAACGAAAGGAATAGCTCCTTTCTTACCTGCAGGCTATGTTCAAGGCTTCTGACTCACTGCTATCGACCTTTTAAATATCACTGTAATTCTATGATTCTAATTCTAAGTAATTCTATTGATGTGTATTGTTTGTGTGTTGATTGTTGACAATAATGTCGTATACTCCTGGATGTGCAACACTCAAGTTTACCTTGACCGTGACATCAACTACAACTGTGGCACTCCCTTCCCTGGGACAACCCTATCCAGGGCTTTCATTTCATACACCAGCCCAACTACAACTGTGGCACTCCCTTCCCTGGGACAAGCTGTCATCGTTCAGTGTGGCTTGCCACTTAATATTCTCAACAATGGTGGAGTGATCTTCCAGGACAAAAGTTACTTTCCTGCTTTTGTTCTAGAGAGTGCATGGTGATTTTATAGGGGGGATTGGCCAGCCCAGTTCTGACCTATATTGTTGTTTTTTTAATATATATATTGTGGTGACTCGCTACATAACCACCAGAATGACAAGTACGTTTCCTTGGTAATCAGCCAAACACCTCCGTCCCAGATGCGGAAGTCAACCAGACACACCCTCGGCCACGTCATAGACGGCGTGTACATTCCCAATCTGATCTTGCGCCAGCTGGAGCTAATGCCGCCGCCGCCCTCGTTAGTAATCAGTGCCAGCCGCACATCAGAGGCGCAGTATAAAATGCTCACTTGAACTTTAGACTGACACTGGCTGGTTCACCTTGGACGCTGATGGGCAGCGCATACTTATATTGGCTCTGGATGGTAAGTGCCCGCACTCCCTCTCCCTCTTTAGTTAGACGAACATTTTAAATGCTTAAGTTCGATCCTCATACCTGCATCTCCACTCTGTTAGGCAAGTAGGAGTGGGGCTGGAAGCACACACACCAGAGCGTGTGCCCCCCATAATCGGTGACAGACGGAAACCTCGTATCTCACCTGGATCTTACCTGGTGCTGGATCGAGACATGGGCGGGAATGGAAACCTTGTATCTCCAAACGGCCACCTGCAACTTAAGGTCGTAAGGAAAGCTCTTTCTTATCGTCACTTGTTTAAGTTATTGAAGAGGCACTCCCTGATGGTTGAGAAGCTAAGGATAAAAGACTGTTGAAGAAACCTACCGTTTGAGCTTGGCCGCTCTCCTCAGTTGATCGTTAAAGAAGAAGGACATTTAAGTTCCGTTCTACCTTAAAGACTGAATGAAGACAGAGACTTGTATTCATTGTTTGAGCAGAAGATACTTTATTTGCCAACCCAGCCGTTTAACCCTGTGAAAAACAAACAAAGAGACATTGGAATTGTTTGAGTGGAAGTATCCTATCCTATTCACACTACATACTTACCCAGCCCTAGATAAAGTATTTCTACTCTGATTACTTACCTTGACGTATCCAAGTATTAGTACTCCAAATACTTTACCACTTCCTGTGAATGGAAAACCTACTCTAAATACTCACCTGCTTCCTGTGAAGAGAACCCCCCCCCCTCCCCCCGGAGCCCACCTGTAGACATAGTCATCGCCACCTTCTGGAACCTAGGAAAAAGGAGAAGAAACATAGACAGTGGTATAGTTGGTAGACAGCCCAGACGGGAGCCTGAGGCCCCAACTAACACTGTACTTTACCTGTAACCTCACCTAATGCTCTCCTCTCATCCTCTGCAGTGTGAAGACGCCTGGAAGACCACATGTTAAATGGCTGACTATTGCATCATTTGATTCTGAACAAAAGTGGCGATTACTTTAATTTCTGTTCAATAAAAGAAAGGGCGCCACTGTGTGTCAAACCTTGGTTCTGCTGTCTGTCTCCTGATTTGTATCAGACCCATATATTATTCATTATTCTAGCTATTTATTGAGTTCTCATATGGATTTGTCATTTGCATACAAGTGACATTACTGTAAATAGATCCCGACCCACAGATATACCAGTAAGACGCCTGAGGGCGAGAAGCTACCTCGCCCCAAAGGGCCAGGTCACGTGCATGCATCCGCCTGGGTGACAGCAGACTGCTGGGCGAGCGCTGGCACTTTGGCATGGGGGGGGGTCAGATCAACATATGGAATGATTCTGTATTGGCCATATATGGAGCGTGTCTTGAGTGTACAGGGTTTGATGAGCTCAGATCAACATATGGAATGTCAGAACAGGTCAGCTCCATATGGAGATCTAAGGGTGGCAGCGGGGGCAGTATCTTTAGTGTACAGGTTTTTATGAGGTCTGGCCATATGGAGTGGGTCTTGAGTGTACAGGGTTTGATGAGATCAGATCAACATATGGAATGTCAGAATAGGTCAGCTCCATATACAGTATGGACTTCTAAGGGTGGCAGTGTCTTGAGTGTAAAGGGTTTGATGAGGACCCAGGTAGGGCCCGGGCCTTAATTTATGGTGGCGTGACGGAGGTTTTTGAAGGTTTTCATAGTAATATGCGACCTATGGCCGCAATAACCAGCCACATTACCTGTAACCTATGATGATGAAGTAAACATTTCATCCCTCTCGCCTCTTCCAATGCCTCCTTCATACATATACTGTAGCCTATGATGATGAAGCTGTCACGGTAGCAGAGTGACTGAACCCAAAATGCAGAGCCACAAGCAAGTAGTAGTTTCAAAAACTGGTTTATTAAAGTAGAAGGCAGCTTAGCTTACAATCAAAAATAGGAACGCAAGCATTAACTCAGGGAAGCCCAAAAGGCCAAACTTTTCAAAAGTACAAATCAAAAAGGCAAAACTAAACAAAACAAAATCCAAAACAAAGCACAAGGCAAAACACAGGAAGTCCAGAAATGCAAAACCTTACAGAAGGAGAACGAGGATTTCCAGGTGCAGCGGAACACCAAGATGAGCACCGGACAATGATTTTATGTACTGACAGTTTGTGTGTGCAATGAGTCCAGTAATTATAGGAAGCAGGTTAATGGCAAAGGGTTCACAGGTGTGTAATGGGAAGCACTGCAGGGCTGATGAGAGTTGGAGACAGGTGTGTAGTGTGAAGGAATGGAATGAGGGAGTGGCCAGGGAGGAGACATGGTCTGTGGAGTGACAGACCATGACAGAAGCAAACATTTCATCCCTCTCGCCTCTTCCAATGCCTCCTTCATACTTTATACATATACTGTAGCCTATGATGATGAAGCAAACATTTCATCCCTCTCGCCTCTTCCAAAGCCTCCTTCTTACTTTATACATATACTGTAGTCTATGATGATGAAGCAAACATTTCATCCCTCTCGCCTCTTCCAATGCCTCCTTCATACTTTATACATATAAAAATTGTGGATCTTGTTCTCCCACTCCACCTGTACTGTGTTACGGAAAGATATAGTTGTATACATCGACTGAGATCATCAGACATTGTCATATGCATGAAACAAAAGAAAATGGAGCCGTTGAACAAAGTTTACCCCCTAACCACCTAATGACCAAATTAACCTATTACAAATGCAGAGGACACATTTAATTTACTGTATCTGCATATGTAGAGTGACAAATAACCCAACAACAGTAACAGTAAAAGTACAATTCGGTTACAACTTAAATTGGGCGATACACATACTATTAGAAAATTACATGAATATAAAAACAGATATAAACTAGAAAAAGTGCCCTTCTGGGCACAGGTCTCCACCAGGAGGATAGGAGTGTGTGTGTGTGTGTGTGTGTGTGTGTGTGACGGGGCTTGGCCTGTTGTAGCGCCACCATGAGGCTGATTTGAAAACTGTCAAGTGGCATTTCTTCCAAAGCCTAGTGGGAATACGCATGCACAGTTTCACCACAATCGGACGCTGCGTTGAGTAGTTGTGGCGATTTGTACAAAACGGGTACAAAGCGGGCTACTCCTGAAAAGTGTAGAAGCCAATCGTAGCCAATGAGGGTGGATTATGAGAAATCAAACAAACCCGTCTTGATCACATGACTATGGAGAGCATGTGTACCGATTTGCGTGAAATTTGGATAAAATCTGAAGGAGTAATATTAGAAAATGTGTTTTACATATGTCGGCCTCCTGGTGGCGCTATAAAGAGCAGATGTGAAAAATTCCAGGAAAAGGTTTTTCCTTGGCCTCTATGGAGTTGGCATACAAAGTTATCCACAGATCCGTGCAGTTAGAGGTAAAAACACTTTTCGGCCAGTTATAGCGCCACCATGAGGCTGAGTTGAAAATGTTCATGTGGCATTTCTTCCTCGGCCGGCCTAATGGGAATGTGCGTGCACAATTTCACGGAAATCACACAATGTGTTCATGATTTGCAGCATTTTGTTTGAAACTGAGCACTCCTGCGAACTTTGGAAGCCAATCTTAGCCAATCAGGATGGAGTCTGAGAAATCTGAAAGACCCGTTTCGTTGAATGGCTCTAGAGAGACTGTGTACCAATTTGCGTGATGTTTGGACAAAATCTGTAGGTGTACTGTCCAAAAACTTGTTTTGCACAAAGCGGCCTCCTGGTGGCGCTATAACAGGCCGTTCTGGAAATTTTGGGGCAGAGGTTCATCGTTGGCATCCAGGGAGTGTGTGTGCAAAATTTGGCATCGACCGGGTTAACGGTGCCGGAGATTAGCTGGTCACAGACGGACACACGGACACACGGACGGACGGACGGAGTGCAAAACATACTCTCTCCCCATGCCTTCGGCCTGGTGGAGACAAAGATACCAGGATGTAACATAGATACAACGTCAGTTTAGCAAGTTTGGTTCATTCAGTGCTAATTCCAATGTCACGAAGGCCATGTTATATCATTCCAAAAATATTTGGGAAGAACTGCTAACGGTTTGCCTCCATGTGCTTAATCGCATAATTGCCTGTCATTGCACTCCTGACTCATGAGACATAGGCCTATAGGTACAGAAGAGGAGGGAACAACCTCAAGCGCTTCCCAGATACAAATAATAATGATAGCCATCTATCAAGCAGCGAGTACTTGCTGATAGCAGACTTTTGTCACTCCCCTGAGGAGACTGTAATGCAATAATATATAAGTAATGTTATCATTCGAGGGGACACATCCAATTATGTGGCTGAAACTGGAAGACATTTGTTTTGCCACAGTGTCTTTATCTGTTTAGCGAGCCAATGTGTCATCTCCTAGCATACCTATCAACACTCTGCCGGGCAGGAACCTTGCTGTGGCCGACCCTTGATGGGAATTAGCCGATGGGAGATGTTAATTTCATAAAATTCCCTATTTTATACATACGTTATCATATGACAGTGTTGCGGAAAAATAGCAGATCTACAATCTCACAATGCATTGCAATGGGTTGTGAGCTTGTAGAATTAATTTATTTTTTAAAGTTTAAGCCTATAATGACATGCCCAACATTTAACCAATGAAAACTATTAACAAGAGCTTGTGGCTAAATGCAGCTGTGGCTCAGAAGGTAGAGCAAGTCGTCCAATGATCCGTGGGTCGGCTCCTCCTGTCCAAATGTCGAAGTGTCCTTGGGCAAGACACTGAACCCTACATTGCCTCCAATGAGTCGGTTGGTGGTGCTATATCGTTATTAAACGCTTGCCACCATAGATGTGTGAATGTGGGAAGTGAGGACACTGGCGTCGACTGTTCGCTGCTTCACCTCCAATGTATGAATGAATGAAGCTTGGAAAAGTGCTATAAAATGCCATTCATTATTCATTATAATCACTACATTGGATCAATTGGAAAAAATTACCTGTGTTCCATGGTTTTGGACATGCAAGTTTTGACAGTGACAATAAGGAAACATCCTGCTGCTAATGAGCTGGTCCCAGTCAGTGGTGGAAAGTAACTAAGTACTTTTACTTAAGTACTGTACTTAAGTACAATTTTGACAACTGTGACATTCTGCAATATGAGTACTTTTACTTTTAGTACTTTAAGTACATTTTGATGCCGATACTTTTGTACTTTTACTCAAGTGCATTTTCAATTCCGTACTTTTACTTGTAACAAAGTAGTTCTAAATTGCATTATTGGTACTTTTACTTAAGTAAAACAATTGAGTACTTTTTCCACCACTGGTCCCAGTGCATTGTGGCTATTCTTATTTCCTATGTCCCTCTATTTCATGTTTGTTAGGGATATCCAACCTCCTAATGGCACATTCATTAGGAGATTAGGATCCTTAATGTGGTTGTTTTCCTGAAACCTCCACATTTTATCCTGGCACATACTGTATGTTTCTCTTTTGGCTACAACACACTCCAATTGTCCATATGCATTAATACTGACAGACACGATGCTCCAGTGTGGAGGGGCGCTCTTATCATCGTACATCATTAGTCATCATCTCATACTGGACAATCAGAATGCCTGTTGCCTGTTGCCACACATTTACATCATATTTGGCGGACATTTAGAGATGTGTGGGGACAAGATGACGTCCATCTTCCCTTCATTGTCAATGGCATTTAATGTTTGTGTTGCGGACATTTTACCTAATTTAAAAAGGCTAGGATTTCACTTTGTGAAATTTGTCATTTTTGTAATTTGTCATTCTGAGCAAAGGTCAGAGCAGAGAGTCACGGAAGCTTTTACACAATCCGGCTGCTTGGCACGCCTGGTGGAACACGTGCTCCAAGGTGAACCGCTAGGTCGTTCGGGGGGCTTGCTGTGCGTCTTCTTCCTCTGTCCGTGCCAGCTGTCCTGGCAATGACACCCCAACTACAAACGGTCTGAGTCATCTATCTACGAGCCTCTATATCCGCACCAGACAGCCAGCATCCTTCTGCTCTCTTTGCAGCCAAGTTGAAATGCAAACGAAAATGATACCTTTGCCAGTCGTAAAGAATCTTCCTTGTTTCGTTACAGGTTTTTGTGATTAATATTTTATCCGGGTTTCCCCACACAAACAACACAAATTAACAATAACCAGAACAGATACAGCAACACAAAAAACAAAGTGGGGCAACAAAAAGGAACAGAAAAAAAACAAAAACAAAGAGGGAGGCTGTGCTGTGCACAAAATGAAACCATGTGAGCAAGTAAGGAACTACAGTATGGGGGGGGGGGGGCAGCTAGTAGTCTGTCATTACGAAGCATTAGCATAGTCAAGAGAAGGAATCTATCCCACTTCAGGTGGAACTGGTCTATTCTGCCCTTCATAGAAAAGGATACTCTTTCATACTTTTCATTACTATTGCTGTAAGCTGGGGGAAGCAGGGGGAAGCCCAAATAAGGGCCTTGTTGTAGTGGGGGGGGGGTCTTGGGTGGCACTGTAGCTGAGCAGATTGGCTGTGTGGGCGCAGAAGTGGCAGGGCAGGAAGTTATCCCTTAAAGTCCTGCTGGGCCTCCTCTGTGTCCATCATTTCACACTTGCATGCATTACTCAGAGCCATAGAGTAAGACAGAGTTATAGTACGACATTGAGGGGGGAGAAAACAGCCCGGTCACATGGTTCACTGTCACTGTAAAGCCTATAGACTCCAATGCATTCCGTAACGTTCCGGTTCAGGCCTTTGTCACTATTCGCCAATTGAAGTCTATGTAGAAGAGCCGCCATTGGACTGGCCCCATGAAGTGAACATAGTTGTCGTAATTCTGTCTTACTCTATGGCTCTGGCATTACTGCCCTACATATTACAAACTACTTTCAAGGTAACGATTATATGTTCTCTCCATACATGTTTTCTGTATTTATTTATTAATGGCACGTTTACTGTGGTTTGTTGAGGATGTGATTCCTTCTAATACAGCAGTAGAATGTTAAACATGCTCTATCCACAAGGGGCCAAACAGCCCTGATGGGGTGCATACGTTGCACGTGGCAGTGGCAGGTTAAAACGAACCCGTGGCAGGTTAAAACTAAATTGTGGCTTCCTGTGAGGTTAGGTTTGGGTTTTGGGTATAGGGTGTCGGAATAATGCCTGTCGGACACACGCACCACTGATGGATAACATCTATCAAAGGTTCGCATCAGATGATTTGGGGGTCATGTGAGAAGCCACAATTCATCTGCAGTAAATTGTCTATTTTGTTCGATCCACCTTGAACAAATCCAGCCCCTTCCTGTCCTGACATATATTACATAATGTTATGTTCCCCTGGACACTGTAACACAGACATATGACAGCATATTTTACACCTCAGCCAGCCTTGTGTGAAATGCGATGGGAGCCACAGCTGCTGGGGGGGTGAGGGGGGGGCAGAGTGATGAGACCGGTAGATCGATTTTAATTCCAATTTGCAATCCTCTCCCTGTCCAAATATGGCAAAGAAGATTTATAGATATATCTGAGGCCGCCCCCCCCAATACTAGTGTTGTTTGAAGAGAATAGATATGGATTACCAATTTATCATGCTTTCAATCGCCTCAGTATTATGTAGGCAAATGGCTTGGATATCCAGGGGACGGTAGTACACG